>NW_020954626.1:4340671-4347948 GCF_900497805.2 Vombatus ursinus
TGTATATGTATATGTATATGTATATGTATATGTATATGTATATGTATGTATATGTATATGTATATGTATATGTATATGTATATGTATATATATATACACACACACACACACACATATATATATATATATTTATATCTTATATTGGGAAGAGTCAGCTTTGAGAAAGACAAAGGCATTGCAACTGCCATGTCAGGTGCCACTCCCTTTTATGCTATTGTAGTAGCACTCTATATCTGGAAGACTCAGGGAGGGGGTGTGATGAAGTTCACCTATGAGGAAAGGAGAATTGTTTTGACTATGTGTGGGCTTGAGTACAAGTCCTTGGTGTTTTCTGTTGGGTTGAATAAAGTCTATTCTCTGCTCAAAATATTGAAATGGATCTGCAATCTCACTTATATTGGCATTCCCTCCAAAGTCTTCTTTCAGATCTCCTGACATTCTGAAGATATCAGTGGAATACATATGGCTGTACTCATTCCTGTTATGTGATGAATTTGCTTTTTTTGATCATACGTTTCTTTGATGATACCTTTTATACTTTCTACTTTATAATTCCTTGTTTGCAATGTGTGGTAACCTGTTCTCACCCACCATAAGACTTGGATGGCCTTAAATTTCAGCTATTCAGATACAATAGTATTCCATAACTTATAGTCACATAACATCACAAGGCTATTGTTATTAAAAAAACAACAACATGGCTTTTGTTTTTGGGAAAGGGTTGGGATTATTAAACGAACTACAATTTCCCAAAGACATTCCAGACTACTTTGCTCTCCATTCAGTTCTAGGCTTAGCTCGTTGTCTGTTTGTAGTGTTCATTCAAGATAGCTATGTCTATATTTAAATCTATACCTATATCTACACATTGTATATGTATGTATTTATTATTGTTCAGTCATTTCAATTGTTTCAGACTCTTTATGACCCCCTTTGGGGTTTTCTTGGCAAAGATACTAGAGTGGTTTGTCATTTCTTTCTCCAACTTATTTTACAGATAAAGGAACTGAAGCAAATAGGGTTATGTGATTTACCCAGGGTCACACAGCTAGTAAGTGTCTGAAGCTGTAAGTGAACTCAGGTCTTCCTGACTCCAGGCCTGGAGCTCTAGCCACTATTCCATCTAGCTGTCCCATATGTATGTATATATATGTATATATTACACATACATATATGTGTATATATACACACATACCATATGGAACACACATATATAATGTATTCCTTATAACATATATACATACATACATTTTTACTCTTACATCTTTGTCTTAATTTTGCCTTTGTTTTAACTATGCCAGTAGTCTTATCATACCCAAATAGTTTACTCATAAATGATTCTCACATCAATAATAAGTTTATTCCTATTTGTTAAAATAGAATGAATTATATTCTTGAGATGTTATTTGAAGTTCATCATAACAAATATTCTTTTTTTATAAAAAAATCTTAATTATAATGTATAGGCATGAAACTTCTCTGTCATATACAAGTCTTTGGTCTCTTTCATTCCTTCTTCCTAAACAACATTTTTTTTCCTACATTTATCATCATCCTCATCTATGTCCACCATTGTATTAAAACCACTAAGCGTCAAAGTCTATGTCATGTTAAATTAGAGGATCTTGCTGAGTTATTCATAGAACTAATCTACCTTTCTTTCTCTCCACCAGATGTTGACTCATAAATTGGCATTATTTTCATGGTAATCTTTTCTTTTTTGCAAATACTTATTATAAGAGTTGCAATGATGAAAACTAAATGTCCCTTGAAATCATGATGTTTCTTGATGTCTTTGGACACTTCATAAAAACCAATTCCACCAACTCATCTCCAAGGAGAACCTGAGGTCTCTTTACATTTAACTTCAACTTCCTTTTTGTATGATTTTATTTATAGAAAGAATGTCAAGATTGATAATGTTCACTTCTTCCAGTGCCATGTATATTTGTTGATTATTGGCCAAGGATCTCACATTTAGAGTATCAAAAATTGTTGGTTTTTTTAGACAGTATAAAAACTGTGATTCTTAGCACCTTCTATTCCCTTTTCTACCACCCTATCACTATTTCAGACCTAATGGGAGATACATAGAACTGGAAATCATTTTGTGTTTTCCTTTGTCTCGTAGGTTGCCATGACCAGAAAATTCAGAGGCAGGTCGTCAGCAGACACAGGCTATTGCTAGAACTATACCCCCAAACTTTTCTGGTACAGTTGAACCTACCAGAGCTTGTGCTCACTGAAAATACTTTAAAGAACCCAGGGTCAGTGCTAGAATATCCTAATAGATATCCTAATAGGAATTTGAGGAAGGTCTGTTTTATGTTTGCTGTTTTGTTAGTCTAAATTCTTGCATGGAAGCTGAGGCCCTTTCTCTTTTGTTGTAGACACCTTGATATGAGCTAGATTCTGATGTTAACAGGGGAAGTCTTAGAAGGGGGGCAAAAAAGTCAAATGTTGGTGTTCCCCAGGGAAACCCTGTTTGGGGATTTGGAGCCAAAACATATTATTGTTGAGATACCCCCAAGATTGAAACTGGTCCATGTAAATCCATAGAGCTGCTTTCCTGTGTTTCTGAGCTCCTAATATTCCAGTCAAGGCAAGACTAAAATATGCCTGGATAATCACATTGAAAAACAGAGAAATTAAAGGATACTTAGAATCTTAGAAAGGACTTCTGGGTTGTTCTAATCCAGCCTCCTCATTTTATGGTTGAGGAAACTGAAGGTTAGAGTTTAAATGGCTCACCAAAATTTACTCACCTAAGGTAGCCAATGGCCAGGCTGGGAATTGATCAATCTTACTTGCAAATGATCTAGTCCTCTTCCATGACATCAAAGTTGAAAACACTCAACAGAGTTTTCCATACTGTTGGTGACACTTTAAAAAAAGTGCTTATAAATAAAAGATCTTTCTTATTTTACTTTTATCCAGTACTTGATATCTGTACCCTCCAATCTCTTAGCCTCTATTTAAAAGTCTATAAAAAAGGACCAGAATCCTTATAATGCCTACCTCACTGTTGTGAGGAAAGTATTTTAGAAATCGTAAAGTGTTATAGAAATGTTCATTTTGTTAGAGGAGTCACAGTGAATTAGGCTGTCCAAATCTTTGCATCTAATTTTATTGGAGCCAAAGACAACATGATAGTATCATAGGTGTGGAGCTGGAAGGGACATTAGAGCTTAACTAGTCTAGCTTTTTCACTTTACATATAAGAAAACAGTCCAAGAGAGGTTAAATGTCATACTCAAAGCTACACTAGCAGTAAGTGGCAAAACCAGGATTCAAACTCAGATTATCTGACTCCAAGCCCAATATTTTTTCTCCTGTAGCATCCTGCCTCCATAGCACTAAAGCAACCAATTTGAAATTGAAATCTTTATATCCATAAGTTAATGATTAATTGTTGTGATTACCAATGTACATGGTACCAAATGACTATATTGACTAATTTTTCTACTTAACTGACTAATTTTACCGAATTGTCTGGGAGCCCTGGTATTACATGTGCTTGGGAAGATGGTACTATAAAAAAGATATCAGCAATGAATGTAGGACAAAGACCAATAAAGAGAAAAATAACAAAGTTTGACTTTTAGAACTTAGCAAAGAACTGATCATTAGGCTCACCTAAAGAAGATTCTGAAGATCAAGTCATTCGTTTTTAGTCTGGGAAAAAGTTTAAAAATGTATTGATGAATAAAATGGTTGTTACTATTCTCATGATTAGTCCACAGGATTTGAATAGATGTTGCTTTCCATAAATAAATCCATTTGTCAATTGTTTTCAAGGCAGAATATTACTTCCACAAAATAATTGGAAAGTGTTGAGCAATTGGTGAAACCATTCTGTAGTTTCATGATTTTTTTTAGGGGGGAAAAGCAGTTATGTAAGTTCTGGGTAATTTTTTTCTGTGTTTTTTTTTTATAGATATTATTGTTTGTGGCCACACATACACACACCTGTAACAACCTTCATTCAAAATATATTTTTGAAACATAATTTTTGTAAATATGGTAGGCTAAGGTTTATATACAAAAATAAATCACTGCTGAGGATGTTAGACAAGAAGATAACATTTCTGTCAATATTCCTTGTTTAATTTGTTCACTTATGAAAAGAACCACAAGGGCATAAGGTTATGGGAAGAAAAACTATCTTGAGTCAAACTATTGGGCAATATGGAGGGAATGCGAGTGGGGAGGAGGAATAGGATTTTAAATATACCCTCAAATGTTCAGTATTTTGATTTAATCACTATGAAGTGTCTTGGGGTGTTTGTGGAGATCTTTGTTGCATTAAATTTCCATTCTATTCTTTCTTTCCAGCCCACCTCTCCTGCAACATTCCTCTCTACCTGCCCCCCCACTAGTTATTGGCAAAACAAAACAAAAGATTTTCCCAACATTTCAAACTGTATGTGGCCATTTCTTCGGATTGATCTCCTGAAAGTGGAAATTTCCATTGGTGGCAATAATAGGCTGTAAGTTGCTTGATGGTGAATCATACATTTTTATAAATTCATCTCTTTCCACTTCATTTCTTTATCAGTGGATAATTTAGGCCAGTGTCAGTGGGGAAACCTAGGTGGGGGTAGGGAAGAAAGTGATTGGTGATGCCACCTCAACCAATAAAGCAAAATCCTAATTTTCTGTCTTTTATCTTTTGTCATTCTTTTGTGCGCCTCTTTGGCCTTGTCAAAACATATCGTTCAGTTAGAGACTAAAAATATTTTCCCATCGATTGGGGTTATTGATTTTTTTTAATCTGTACTTTGGCTTAGAGAGCTTGGGTGAAGGGTGAAAGTTCACCAGCTTAGTCTGCCGTTTTTATCTGGACAGCAAAAGAATGTATTGGCAGCAGATTTGATTTACCTTGTTGGTCAGCTGTAGTCACTCCAAGCACTGCAGACAACCAGCTAGCATATTCTGCTGTCTGTTTTATTGCATGGGGGAAACTCTTGAAAGACCAACCTCTCTATTGATTTTATCTCTTTATTTCTAGAGGTCCAGCTTTTTTAAAAAAAATTAATATCAACATAGTCTTTCAAATCAAGATTGTTTAATACGCAGTGATGTTTTTACTAACATTAAAATGGGGAAACCTGGCCCTGTTTAGGTTTTGTCATTCTGAATCTATTATGTTATAAAATTAGGAGCCATGCTGATATAATGGCAGGAGAACTCATCGTAAGGGAAAGAATATCTTAGGCCAGTTTGCTGAAAACCCATTTCCATGAATAGCAGAAACTATGAATTACTCCCCTTGCTTTGGACTGTGTTAATAGCAACATTTGCTTGCTAATCAATGCAATTAAAATTGCATGAGCTATAATGTTTTGTTTTGTTTTGTTTTGTTTTTTAAATGCCTGACCCTACACATAGATAGAATAGGTTGCTCCCTAAGTATATGAATGAGATTGACTGTAGTCATGAGGCTTTGCAAAGTCCCATGTATCTCAAAGTATCTATCTTACTGTCCTGTCATAACCTAAATCATTGGCATCACTAATAGGTTAGACAACAAAAGCAGGAACTCTTTTTTTTTTTTTTAAAGAGGACAGAGCTTAAATGTGCTTATGCTACATTGAATTGGACTTCAAACCTCTGCTGTTAGCTCACTTACACAGATTGGATTAGTTAGGTGACACTATGGAAGACAAAATGGAGATTTTCCTGAAACGGGCTAACCAGAAGTTAGGCAACAATGGGTTAAAGATCTTGCAGAGAAGATTTATGTTTTGGGGCAGGGGACTAGACTGGGTGACTTCAAAGGATAGATATTACCCTAAGGTTCTATAATTCTATGAAACTTGGGCAAACTACACATTTGCCTAAAAGAAATACATATGAGTGCCACCAGAAATGTCTCTATCAACTAGATCCTCAGATCTAGCTCTTCCTCTCTTAATGCAGTTTGAGATTGCATTAGCTTTTTGGACTGCCATAACCCATTTACTCATATTGATTTGTAGTCACCGAAAATGCCCAGAACATTTTCAGATAAATTTCTATCTAGCCTTGTTTTCCCTCTTCTCATGGTTGTGAAGTCGATTTCTTGAATTCAAGAATAGGACTATATGTATTCCTATTAAATTTCATTTTATTAGATTTAGGTGAACTTTTGCCTTATTTAAAAATGTTTTTATTATATTTTGCCCTAGCCTTCCACACCACTTCCTGGCAGTCTTCTCATTATGTAGTCTGCTCTTTAGTGCTCATCTTCATCCTCTTTCATTAGAACCTTGGATTCCTCCTCTAATGCACAAGTGATCCTATATCATCCCATCTTTGCCAGCAGATTGCTGCCTCTATCATACCCATTCTACCAATTATATTCAGTCTCCCCCTGTCTAATGGCTGCTTCCCTATTGTTTACAAACATGCCCATGTCTTCCTCATCCTCAAAAAGTCTTTACTTGATTCATCCATCTCTATGAGCTATCATTCTATATCTCTCCTCCCTTTAGAAGTTAAATTCCTTGAGAAGGTTATCTAAAATAGGTACCTCGACTTCTCCTTTTCTTCACTTCTTAACTCTTTGCCATCTGGCTTCTGACCTCATCATTCACTGAAATTGCTCTCTCCAAAGTTATCAGTGGTGTCTTAAATCTGATGGCCTTTTCTGTTCTCCTTCTTCTTGACCTTTCTGAAGTCCTTGACATTCTTGATCATCCTCTTCTCCCTGATATTCTCTTCCCTAGGTTATTGTGACACTGGTCTCTCCTAGTTCTCTTCCTATCTGTCTGGCTGATCCTTCTCTTCCTTCTTACCTGGATCTTCTTCCATGTAATGTTCACTTTACCCAGAGATGCAACATGATGAAAAGTCTTTTAATTGGCTTCTGAGAGAACTGAATGCATACACAAAAATATTTCAATTGAAAAATTCTCTTTCCTTCCTTCATTCCTTCATTCCCTCATTCCTTCATCCCTTTGTTCCTTTATTCATTCATTCATTCTTTCCTTCCTTCCTCTCTCCTCTCTCTCTCTCCCCCTCTCTTTCTCTCTTTCTCCCTCTCCTCCCCTTCTCTTTCCTTTTTTTCTCCACTTTCTGAAATTATAATTAAGGTCAGTCAAGAGGAAGTTAGCTGGTCTGATTTTGGCAGGGGTAGAGACACATAGACAGAGACAAAAAGAGACAGATAGACATATACAGAGAGAAGTAAGAGGAGGAGGAAGAGAAGAGGGAAAAAGGAGACACCCATGGAGAGGGGTAAGAGATTTAGAGAGACAGAAAGAGAGAGAGAGAGAGAGAGACAGAGACAGAGA
>NW_020954626.1:4347958-4413585 GCF_900497805.2 Vombatus ursinus
GGTTTATGATTTGTTTTCCAAATTCCAGGTATATTTTCTCTTTCTGTTCTAGTGGCCTTTATTATTCTCCAGTCTGAAATTAACTTGACTGTTTCTCCTTCCATCGCTCCTTACTCAGCTGAACTCCACCGTAACTTTACCATCTTGTTCTTAGATTTACTCACACAAATATACTCTCTCAATGTAGGATGCTTTCTTCCTTTTTACCTCTCCTGTTTCTTTTAAATGTTATACTTCTCCAAAGCCAAACTCCAGTCACAATTCTCATTCCATTGTTTTTCAAGGATACCTGGGAGGGACAATTTGCTTCCTGACATTAGGACCGCCAGGTCCTCTTGCTTATTATCTAAACATTGGACATTGTGTATAGGCGTGGACTTTTATTACTGATTCCTTTCATGGATTTTCCATCCAATGAAGCTGGTGTATCTCAACAGCTCTTCTTAATCATCACTTCTCTTAAGATATTTTCTTCTGTTTTTTTTTTCCTCCTTTTCTTGGCATAGGTTAGTGGGACTAGCAATCCTGAGAAACTGACCTTCACAACCTTGGCAGTCACTGCATGGATTGAGAGTTCCTGAGTTAAGGATTCAGGTGTCAGCTGACCAGAGGGAAAAGATTTCCTATGATTTGGCCTTCTGGGAGAAGACAAAGGCTGTCAACAGTAGCTGGAGAACTAAATTCATATCCTGGTTTGACAGGGATCAAACCTTTCATGAGAGGTGGGGCTTGGACAGTGTAGTTGTGATGCTGATGCACAATATTGATTCAGCATTCCCACAAAGGGTCTTTACTTTCTGGGGAAGTAAAAATGGGATATTTGAATGTTTTAAAGTTTTTGTATTTGTTCATGGAAGCCCTTGAATCTTTAGCATCTTATGCAATTTCTGTGGTAGAGAAAATAAAAACTATTCTGAATGTGAAAAAAATGGGCAGCTAGGTGGAGCAGTGGATAGAGCACCAGGCCTGAAGTCAGGAAGATTCCTCTTTGGGAGTTCAAATCTGGCCTCAGATACTTCCTAGCTGTGTGACCTTGGGCAAGTCACTTGACCCTTTTTGCGTCAGTTTCTTCATCTGTAAAATAAGCCAGAGAAGGAAACAGAAAATCACTTTAGTATCTTTGCCAAGAAAACCTCTAGTAGGGTAATGAAAATTTAGATATGACTGAAATAACTGGATAACAACAACGATGTGAAAAAAGAAAAGACATTGATTACATCTGTGCAACAAAAAACAAGCAAACAACCCAAAACCAACAACATAGGGCCAAAGTGTCGCAGTAAACATAACTAACTCTGTGACTGACAGCAACTCACAAGCAACCTAGCCCATTGTGTGACTTCCTTGATGTTCCCCAACTTATCAGAAGTACTGAATCTTCTGATCAGTCCCTTTCTGTTGCCATGCAGCTTATCTGGATTACTGACTGATTGGTCTAATCAATCATTTTGTTTAAAGTGACATAAAAATGTACCAACTGAAAAATGGTCAATTTAGAGACTGCAAGCAGATAGAAGAAGGCGGAAGGCAAACTGGGAAAACCTAGTGAAGATATTAATAATAAAGCCATATATGTAGGCCTTGACGATGTGTGTCTATAGCTACAGAAATAAACGACCAAATGGATCACCAGACTAGTGTCTAGTTCAACCAACTGGAGTTAAAATTATAAAATTCTCGACTCGGATGGAACCTTAGAGAGGATATAATGCAACCCCTTCATTTACAGTTCTGGAGGAAATGGCAAACCACTCCAATATCTTTACCAAGAAAACCCCAAATGGGGTCACAAAGAGTCAGACACGACCGAAATGACTGAACAACAGCATGTGGCGTTTTGGGAAAGAAACTCAAAATGGACTGTAACTGCAGGGGAACCCTTATTGAGAGGCTTTAAAAACAAGATAGACTCTCACTTGCCTGGGAAGGTTTAAGGCTGTATCTACCCAACGAAAAATGTACAGATAGAAACAGAAAAATCCAATCAGTTTGGAAGAGGATGGGCCATCTTAACAGTCAAAGAAAATTGACCCATTTGATTTCATCCTCTTTTCCAACTGATTCCAGCTGACTGAATTGAGTACATTTTTCACTCAGACTTGTTGATTTCTGGCCCATTAAGGCAGCCAATCCAATTAGACTGATTTTCTCTTGTCCTGGATCCTTGGCATAGAATCTGATTGGCTCACAGCTCGTGCTGAGTGACAGGCAGTCTACAGCTGCAGGTTATCTTTCTGGGAGTGCTCTTATCTCATTTTCTTATTTCTGGTGCCTTTCTGTGCCCCCTCTGCCCCTTTTTGTTTAGACTTGAACTTTGGATTGAGGATTTTTTCCTTTTAGATCCATAGGTATGGGTATTTGATGGAAGATACTCAGTCAAATTAATGAGAAAATGGGAGTAGACCTAGGAATAGAACAAGGAAATGTCATGTAATGGGAAAATGCGCTGGGCATTAAGTAAGAGGATCTGGGTTCAAATTCTGACTCTATTACTTATGTGACTTAAGATAATTCACTTAACCTTTCTTTGTCTCAGTCTTCTCATTAAGAAAATGAGACAGATAGAGGAGATACTCTCTAACGTCTCCAGCAGTGTAAGGATTGTTAAAGGCCTCATTATTTCTAAGATCATAAGATTATTTTACTTAGAGCTAATTGATTAGAACTATTCCTGAGTGATACAGTAACTGCTTTTCTAGAAATTTTTGGATTCACAGAAAGTTAAACAGGGAACTATAGCACGGGTTAGTGGAAAGAATGCTGAACCTGGAATCAGGAGAGGCCTGAGTTTGAACCCTGCCTGTGATGCTAGTTTGTTTAAGTCTGTGTCTACACAATGACAAATGTCCCAAGCAAATGAGAGTCTATCTTGTATTTTAAAGCCTCCTGGAGAGAGTTACATTGCAGCTACTGTTCATTTTGAGTTTTTCTCCCAAAATGGGATGAGCTATTGTTATTCAGTCATGTCTGACTCTTCGTGATGCCATTTGAGGTTTTCTTGGCATAGATACTGGAGTGGTTTACCATTTCCTTCTCCATCTCATTTTACAGATGAAGAAACTGAGGCAAACAGGGTTAAATGGCTTGCTCAGGGTCACACAAATTAGGAAGTGTCTGAAGCTGGATATGAACTGAGGTCTTCCTCAATCCAGGCCTAGTGCTGTATCCACTGCACTACCTAGCTGTTCACATTGCCTCTGCTGGAATATGCTACCATAAGGTAATATAAAGAAAATAATAAATACTCACATATACATATATATTACTTTAAGGCTTGCTAGGTATTTCCTTGCAGGCTTATAAGGAAGGTGGTATAAATATTATTATCTCTCTCTTACAGATGAGAAAGCTGAGGTTCTAAGAAGTAAGCTGACTTGTTCATAGTCATGTAGTTGGTAAGGTGAGGCCAACATTGAACCCGATTCTCCTGCCTCCAGGTTTAGTCCTGTTACCTACTTTGACAGAATGAAACCTGGATTTGCCACTAGCTAGCTATGTTACTTTGGCTTGTTAGTGGTTTGATATTGGTTTTTTCTCATATGTGAAATAAGGATAATGATATCTATGATATTTGCCTCAGGAGTTGATGTGAGGAAGAAATAAGGCAATGTAGTTAACAGTGCTTTGCAGACCATAAAGTGCTATGTAAATATCAGCTATTATCAGGGGTATCGTGAAGCTTGTATGAGACAGTGGACATAAAGCACTTTACAAACCTTAAAAATTCTATCTAAATGGCAGTTATTATTATTATTATTATTTTATTGGCCTTTAGATTAGGCCTCCAGTCTGGTGATAACTTGATTTCCTAAGACTTCTACTATACTCCTGTGACCTCAAACAATGTTTATGCAAAAATTATTTTTAAGTGCCTAGATTTAAAAAAATTCTATAACTGTCAGCTAAGTGGAGTTGAGTATTTTCTGGTCTTGGGAACTTTCTTATATGACTTCAAATCTAATAAGACAGCACAGTTGATAGAAATGCTGGACCTGGAGTCAGGAGGAACTGAGTCAAATCAGGCCTCAGACATTAGCTGTGTAACCTTGGGCAAGTCACTGAGTCTTTGTTTGCCTCAGTTTCCTCAGCTGTAAAATAGAAATAATGATAGCACCTACCTCACAGAATTGTGAAGATCAAATGAGATATTTATAAAGCACTTAGCACAGTACCTGGTATGTAGTAGGTACTATATAAATGCTAGCTATTATTATTATTTATTTATGAAGCATCTAGATATGTCCTGGCAGCTGGGTTGCACAGTGGTTAAGGTGCCAGGTCGGAGTCAGGAAGATTCGTCTTTGTGAGTATGTCACTCCATAAACTGATAGAGGATGCACAGCATAATAGAAAGGGCATTGGCCTGTGAATCAGAAGAGGGGTAGTAGGTTCCATCTCTGGGACTGACTCCCTTTCTGTCTATGGGTAAGTCAGATACCTTCATATGCTTCAATTTTCTCATCTGTAAATTGAAGCTCAGGGTGGCTATAGGTAGCACAGTGGATAGAGGGCCAGATTTGGAGTGGGAAAGGCTCATCTTCCTGAGTTCAAATGTGGCCTCAGACATTTAATAGCTGTGTTACCCTGGGCAAGTCACTCAACCCTATTTGTCTCAGTTCCTCATCCATAAAATCAGCTGGAGAAATAAATGGCAAACCACTTCAGTTATCTCTGCCAAGAAAACCAAAACGAGGTCATGAAAAGTCAGACACGACTGAAATGACTGAATACCAACATAATAACAACAACAAAAGGAAGCTGTCAGGATAGTTGATCTCTTAGTTCCTTTGTAGCTATAAAATTCCATATAGTCTTGTATATATGTTCAACCAAGGAGCAGCAGCATAACATGGCGGATGAATGGTGGGCTTTGGCATATGGAGGACCTGGGTTCATATTCTGTCTCTGACATATACATGTTGTGTAACTAGGCAAATCACTTAACTTCTCAGTATCCCTAGACAATTCTCTAAGCGGTGCAGAGGAGGCGCCAATTTTCACTGGAATTTCTTATACCAATGAAATCACAGATTTGTTGTTACATAGTTTATACACACATATATGTGTATATATGTGTATATGTGTATATATATGTGTGTATATATATATATATATATACACATAAAGATATGTATATTCAATTAAGTTACCAAGACCTGTTGACTTTTTCCTTTGTAGGGTCTCTCACCTCTGTTCCTTTATTCCATTCCCACGACACCTTCCAAGGCCAAATTATTTTTGCTTCACTCTGGACTATTGTAATAAGGTTCTCATTGTTCTTTTTACCTTCAGTCATTCTCCCAATTTTAGAGTATGCTGGAGTTGACTCATAAAGGCTCTTGACAGCTGATTGTTAAATTTTCATTGTAAGTATTTATACCCCAGAAAAGGCTTCAAATAAGAGCTTGATTTTTTTTAAAATTTAGACTTAAGAAAGTGATGAAAATGTTAATAATGCAGATTAAACTTAAAAGTATGTCATGTGCATATGGTTTTCATTGTCTCAGAGAGCCAATTGTTAAACATATACCAGCACATCATAGTCCCCTCCCCCCAATTTATTCTGCACATTCTGAATAGATTAAATAGATTCATGGTCTAATTTATGTAGTTATCCTTATTAAGGTTCAGATCACCTTCTTATCTTGTGTGGTTCTTGTTAATATCCAACTGTAACTCCTCCACTTACCCATTATATTAGAGAATTTACAGATCATTTAGCATTTCCTAGGTACCAGTACAGAACTTGGACAGCCCATGTGTTCTTACTTTCATTAAAAGACTGATCCATCTCCTTTTTTGTTCACACATTTCCTTAAAGACATCTTTTATGCCGGTCCTTATGAGTATATCATCATTGGTGATACAGTCATCTATTTATTATCTATCTTGTGGCTTTCTGTTTTTCCTTGGGTCATCCACAGTTTCGATTCTTCATATAATACATGATTTTGCAGTATGACAATGCTGACAGAATTACTGATAAAACTGGATAAAGTTATCTTTGTGGCCACGTGTATAAAGGAATGTAGTATGAATCTAATGATACATATCTAGGAGACTCCTCGTTATAGGAAAAACTTTAAGATTACTTTTTGTAATCTAAGTCAAATGCTTTTAGTAATCAACAAACAACAAACTCAGTGGACTTCTGTACTGCTTACATCTTTCAGTCAACTGTATGGTCATGAAGATGTGGTCTGCTATAAAGATTTATCTGGAAAAACTTGCTCATTATAGTCTCATCTTTCATAAGTATACCCTTTCTATATACATAGACAATTCTCATAAAGATTTATAGAGATGAGAATGTAAGGCTTTGGATTAATAATTGCTGATCCCTTTTCAGTCTTTTTTTTAATTAAAGAAATGAAACCCATGATTTCCATCCCCCCCCTCCAATCTTTTGGTATATTCTCTTCTTCGAGATACTTTGAAAATTGATCAATGAGCGCTCTCAAGATTGTTGCCTCCAGCATGGATTTTTTTCTGCGCACATTTGTTCAGCTCTTGCTATTCTTCCTTACATCATTCTTAAGTGTTATTTCTCCTTTTTCATATGGAACTTCTAGTATTGAAGTATTAAGAGTCCAGATGCAGAGGTTACTCTGTCATAAGTGAGGAAAATAGATACCTATTGAAATGCTGATAAAATTCTGTCTTTTCTTGTCTTATGTGTTATCCCTCTTGTTTTATCCATAAATGTTTTTGGCATGAGCTGGTTTAGCTGAGTCTAATGTCACCTTCCTGTAGACTTGTTTTTATTTTTCTAACTTTTTGATATATTCTGAAGCAATACTGCTTATAATGCTCCTAAAACACTACTTTGTACAAAATATCCTCCTGCCTAAAATCCCCCAAACTTTAAATTACTCCCTTTACTAACAGGATATGAACCTTTTGATCTCACCTTTTATGGCTGTACTATATGACCCCATAAGTATCTTATTATCTTATATGCCATTCATGAATTTTCTGGTCCAGCACAACCCTCCACTCCCATGAAGTTATATAGTGTGCTTTTGCTTACATGGTTTCTTCTGATTGGAATGCCCTCTCCAATTATTTATTTTTCTAATCCCTCTTTCAAAAGTCAACTTAGCTCTTCCACTGAACTTTCCCCTCTCTCCTAGCCTGAAAAGATCTCTTCCTTTTTTGAATTCTCATAGTAATTATTGACTTACCATTCACTTGTAAATCATCACAGGCAAACTTGTGTTATATTGTTATGTTTCTTTTATGTGTTAATACTATCTCTGTAGTTAAACTGTAAGCTCCTTGAGGGTAGGGACTATATCTTATACTTTTTTGTACATAGTGGATGCTTAATAAATGTTTGTTACTATTGCTGAAAGTAACATACATTTCACAAAGAATCTGAGTGCCTCTTAAACATGATGATTAATTTCCTATATTTTTCTTATAATTTTTATTGCATTATAAAGAGTTTTGAATATGAAAGAGGACGTCTTTATTAAATGGTAAATTTTTGGTGACTCTTATGCTAATTGCAATCCCCTTAGGATAGTCTCTAGTTCAAATAAAACATGTTTCCATTTTCTTTCCATTTATGTATAGTCATGGAAAACTCACTAATGTTTAGAAAAGCTTTACTATTTAGGAAAGATCCAGATAGTTAGTGTTGCATAGATATAACATCGAGATGATGGTTTGAATGTCTTGTATTTTATTTTATTGTCTGTCTGGTAGGTGACATGCTGCATCATTTGATATGGCCAATTTTAGCATGATCTGAAAATTACAAATTAAAGAATACACTTTTTTTTTGTTCATGTTTGACAATTGCAGTCACATTTTCCTGTATGCACAGCTGATGTTTTAAGATAGATGAGACTTCAGAGAACTGATCATAAGGATGGGTTTTGTTCTGTATTTTTTGACTTTTTTTTTTCAAAGATAAACTCTCATTCCAGGAGGGTGGTTATGTGCAGGTGGGATGGTCTGCTGTATTGTATCCTGCCAATCAAGACTTCCTAGCAATGTCATTCAAGGTCAGAGACCCAGTCAAATGTCAATCAAAGCCAGTGGGGACACGTTCAGTTGTCAGGATTGGAAAGGTGTCATTCTTCTTTGTGGTATGGCTAGTGTGGGAACAATTAAAAGGTTTCTCTTTTTTCAAAGAAGAAACTTGTTTCAGCATGTCTTCGTGGGCTTTTCCTCTTCATAGAAGAAATGCTGTGGCTACAGTAGTAAAATGCAGGGTCATGAGAAAAAAAAACTATCAGGATCTTTCACTTGGGGCTTTGGTTGGTGAAATTTTGCTGGATTTAAAACAATAAGCTAGATTCTAAAGTCTGAATATAACATGTGATAGCTAATGTAGAACTTTTTTCTTAATGGTGTTTGCTGAACACGTATGGGTACAAGATACCATGATATATGATTCCCAGGGCCTGGGGAAATCAGAACTATTCTTTAAACATTTTGAACTTTGTTTTTACTTTAGATCCTTGATTTAACCAAGGACTAATTACCGTATTTGATTTCTCTCATGCAACATTAAGTTCCTAATTCCTGAAATGAATGGCAAATTCTGAGAGATGCTGATTTTAAGGCACCAAAAATAAATAGTAGGGTAACAAGTCAGGTTTCTATCATAGAACACAGGTGTTCCTTTTGAGTGGATGCTATATTGTAGCAGTGTAAATAATGATGATGATAATGATGATGATGGTGATGATGATGATGATGATGATGATGATGATGATGATGATGATGGTGTAGTGGGTGTATCCATTTATGCCCCTAGGAGGAAGGCCTTCTTCTTCTACTGTTTGCTGTCCAGAGTTTGAATTCTCCCTGCTCTGGGACCTTATTCCTCTCTTTACATCAAATTAATGATCAAGTTCATGGATAGCTCATACATCTGATCTATGCCCTTAGTCTTGACTTTTAAAGAGGATATAGCCAGAGAGTGGAGAGCTTGAGATAAACACAGAGAGGAGAAGGGCTACATACTGTATGTGATTTGCTCAAGGTCACACAGGTGATATATAGTGACAGAACTGGGACTAGAACCCAGTCCAGTGGTCTTTCCACTACACAAGACAACATATTCATGGCTTTTGGAGCATCTTGTCTTGTTTGGAATCATGTTTTCAATGAATTGAAAGTGGCAATGGAGAAACAGCCTATGTTATATAGTCCCCTATGCTCTTGTAGCAAATAAAAGTAACTGAAGTTGCCATGGGCAAAAAGGGCACCAGACAATACTTGGATTGAAGGAGGAAATGGGCAGCACAAATAAAAGAGAAATGTTACACAGATCTGTATATTGTATATATCTCTACAGTGGGCTCTGGTGGCAGAGTTTCAAAATGACTGCTTAGGGAGTAGGCAATCTCTTTAGGCAAGGATGAGAGGACTTTTTGAAGTTGTTGTTTCCTGGTCTGAAAAAGTGAGAAACATTCATCTTTCTGATCTGAATTCATCCACTTAAAGAACTAAAATATTTTTCTTGTATTGTTATGGAATGAGAATATGCTTGGCTACTGGTAGGATTCTCAGCTCCTTCTAGGATCTATTCCCCAGTTTTGATCTTGATCATTCCTACTTGAAGGAGGCACTTTTCCATTTGGGCCCCCAAAATTCCTGCCTTGGCCTTCAGGCCATCTTGCAAAGAGATTCTAGTCATCTCTTAGACTTTCTTATGTGACTCCAGGTCTTTGGAATTAAAATTCAACAGTTATTAAGCACTTAAGACCATAAAGTAATAGATATAGTGCTGGAAGGAATCTCAAAAGCTATCTAATTCAATGCCCTCATTTTACAGCCAAAGAAACTGAGGCACAGGAATTTTAAGTGACTTGTGTGAGGTCACACATTTAGTATGTATCAGAGGTAAGATTTGAACCTAGGTCAATTTGACTCCAGAGCTAATGCTTCTCCCACTGTACCTCATTGTCTTCATTATCTATTATTCATTATCCCTGTACTTAACATGTACCAAGCATTTCACTAGAATACAAACACAAAAATAACACAGTCCTTGCCCTCAAGGATCTTAGAGTCTTCTGGGGGTAGAGGAAAAGATGTGCAATATATAAATGGATAAGTATACCTAAATGTAATTTGAGATTGTACTGAGATTGGGGATTGGAGAAGGCTTTGCAACTGAACTGAGCCTTAGTTAAAGATAAGGATTCTCAGATATGGAGGAAGGAAAGGAGTGCATTACAGGGACATTTTATGCCAACCCTACCACTTTAGTAAATGCCTGTTTCTAAAAGATAATTGAGTGTCTGACTAAATGATATCAACTGATAATTTGGCAGGCATGAGGGAGGTAGGAGTATATTGGTGTGGGCTTGAGCTCTAGCACGAGACCTTTTTGTGGTATGAAAACCTTGGAAAGTCTGGTTAAGCTTATAAACCCCTCCTCTGAATGAGATGTTTGAATTCATAAAATAAAATACATAGTATTGCAAAAGGAATGATTTATATTAAAATGCAATTTATATACACATGTATATACATATATATGTGTATGTGTATATGTGTATATATATACATACATGTATATATATACATACATGTATATTTAAAGCCAAGTTCACTGACTCCAGATTTAAAACCCCTGCACTAGACAAATAAGTTTCCTGACCCCTCAGGACTAAATCTAGAACTTTGAAGGGATGAAAGAGACAAACTCTGTGGAATTGACTCATCAATGCAAGTGGGAGTTGGGATAGGGAACTTTACACTTTACATATACCTCATATGGTTTGTATTTACATCTTTGTGAACATGCTGTTTGTCCTAGTAGCATGAATGACGTTTGAGGGAAAAAACTGTTTAGTTTTTGTCTCTATATTTCTAGCACTTAGCTCAATGACTTGGAATAAATATATGCTTAAAAAATGCTTGTTGAAGGAATGAATGAATATTGACCACATGCAGTTGAATGGGCTTGTATCTTGGGGTATGACCAGCTAGAAAATGAGTTGGCCTGAGAACTGAAATAGGAGAAAGGGAGGAGAATGTGTTGCACTTGGAAAATTGTGAATCATTTTCAATAATTCCAAGCTACTCTCTGCTGCGAAAAAAAAAATCTGTTTAGTATTGACAATCTCCCTTTGGTATTATATGGCTGTGGATCATGCAGCAACATAATTTCCAAACATTAAGAATTGTGGGTGACCTAAAGTGTAATAGAGACAGATGTATGGTGGTTCTAAGTAGGCTGCAGCATATTATCAACAATAAGCACATTATAAACAATTAGAACAAGATATACAGGAAAAGTATGAATGGAGAAGGAAGTGGTCTAATCACTTTGTGGAAGGTAAGGGATGGACAGCCCAAGTGATACACTGATATTTACAGAGTATTAAAAAAAACAGGGGCAGCCCTGAAGTCAGGAGGACCTGAGTTCAAATCCGGCCTCAGACCAAACACTTGACACTTACTAGCTGTGTGATCCTGGGCAAGTCACTTAACCCCAATTGCCTAAAAAAAAAATAGGGGAAGGCTTTTAGGGCACTAGATAAGATGATCTATGGAGGATTTGCAGGAGGGCATAGATAAGAGTCACATTGAAGATAAGACATTGAACAGATTGTGATGTATGTGTTATTGGAGAAAATACCCAGATTTATACACACACACACACACACACACACACACACACACAAACACACACACGTATTATATATACATATGTACATATAATGTGTGTGTATATCTCCTTATTTTCTGGTGACATAGCCATGGTGTGCCCCGCCCCCAAGCCAGGATTATTGACAGGGTGCTGCATCCTGCCAGGCCTTCATAGAGGTCCTGAATAGTCAAGACACTTGGGACTTGAGCCCCAAAGAGGTTTTGGACTTGGAAGTGGGACTATGCTCTATGGAAACCGTGCTAAACTATGGACCTAATCCCGTTCCCCTCCCCAGAGACTGAGGTGGAGGTGGCGGTGGTGGGTAGCATGAGAATGGAGATTGCCTCCCACCCATGAGGGGGATAAGATTATGTATTTATGATTATCCCTTTGGAAGTCAATTTTACTTTGTAAAAGCTGCATTCTGTTACATAGACAAAGTTTGGTAGGAGAGTCAGCAGTGTAGCCTGGAGAGGAATGGAGTGTGAGACCCTGGACTTCCCTTACAGGAGTGTCAAAATCAAATAGAAATGGGTCCCTGTAGGCAGCATATTGACTTAGAAAACCACAAATTAACATCAACTATCTTGTATTGCATTTTTCTTTAATTTGTTAAACATTTACCAATTACATTTTAATCTGGTTCAGGCCACACTCTGGAGTTACAATTACTACTAGAACCATCACCTCTGCTCTAGGCAATTCTAAAATATAAGTTGCAGCATCAGTGTTGAATCTGAATTGGTAAAAAGATTATCCTCACCTAGGAGTTTCCTATTCCAGTGAAATCACAAGCTCAAACTTTATTTTGTATTTTGTATATATTTATTTTGCATATATGTATTTGTTTATATTTTATCTTCTCATATAAAATGTCAACTCCTTGTGAGGAGGGGTAGTTTCAGTTTGTTGCGGTCTTCCAGGTGCCTAGCATAGTGCCTGGCACATAGCATGTGCTTAATAAATGCTGGTTGATTGATCGAGTGAATGAACTTGTCTAGTTTGGCTTTTTGGTATTGCTGGAGACAGATCATTTTAATATTTGTGCTATGTTGGGCTTAATCACATGTATAAAATGAAATATCACTTCTTTACATGTTCATGTACCAGAAACTGGTGGCCACATGACACACAACGTACACCCAAAGACATCATCTTTGACATACGCATATGGTGTCTGGAAGATATTTTTCATTTATATCCTTTTATCATCTGGATTATGTTGAATGACCTCCTCCTTCCATCAGAAGTCAGATTTGAAGAGGACAGACATTTTTGGAAAAGGGATAGAGTGCTTGTTGATAGATAGTTTCCTGTCTTAGTTACAGAGAATTCTTGATGAGCCAACTCCCTCTTCCAAGGCTGATCAGTGTTTCTACTTGGCCTTTATGTTATAGTGATAAAAAATTTCCTGGGGTCACTGAGAAGTTAGTTGAGTTACCCAGGATCACACTGTGCCAACTATATGTCAGAAGAAAGACTTGAGTTGTTCTAGATTCCAAAGCCGGTCCTGCTATATATTTGTCCTTTGGTATTTAAATCTGTCACAATCTGTCCCCTTCCTACCTCTCCAGTCTTCTTACACTTACCCATGCACTCTATGATTGAGCTGTGTTGGCTTACTTATTATTGCTTGTACATGACACTCCATCTACCATCTCTCTGCCTCTTTGTTGGCTTCCCTATATGCCTATAATAGTTTCCCCAACACCTCTCAGAATCCCTGACTTGATTTGAGTCTTAGCTCAAACTCTGCTTTCCACAAGAGATCTTTCCTATTCCCTCCTACCTTCAAAGGTTATCTTGTATCTACTCAGCACATCTATCTTGTATGTACTTATTTACATTTATGTTGTCTCCCTCCTTAGGATGTAAGCTCCCTGAGGGCAAGAAACTGTTTTTGCCCTTTTTTGCTTAAGCAGTGCCAGGCACATAGTCAGCATTTAATAAATGCTTATTGATTGATTGATTGATATGCCAATGCATATAAAGATATATATGTATTGTGATTGATTGTTCTTCTCTGAGTGAATTGCTTCTCTCCAGACTTCTGCTGACTGTTTCTTTTTGGTAACTGCCTTTTCCTGGAATGGATTGTTCAAGCAGTAGATTAGGTCTTTGATAATAGCTGGCAGACCAGAATGAATGGAGTCAGTTTATTTTATAGTATGAGTTATTTTGTTACATATTCTAGATTCTTTCTTCTGGAAGAAAGAGTTCATGCTCTTTATTTCTTTGACTGTTGACATTTCTATGCCCTTTCTTTCATTATCAACTCTTTTTTTCTGTCATTTATAACTGTGATTCCAGAGTAACCTATTACCATTTGGCTTTTTAATTTTTGCATGTTTTAACCAAATATATCTTTTATGCAGAAGCCTGTATTCATCCATGTTTTAAATTTTTCCAGACTGTTCTTTAACTTAGTTAATTTTTTATGTGATTCACATATGCAAATTGTATATTATGCAAATCTCTTATGTGATTCACAACTCATTAAAATGTGCTTTTCTTATACTACCTTTTCATGAAGTCTCATACTTTGTCATGGACCCTTTTGTTGTGGAAGTAATTGGCGTACATTCTGTCAGGGAACCCTCACTCTTACTTAACAGTGACTCTGCTGGTGCCTGAACTATGTCAAATAAAATGGATTACCAATCAACAAATATTTACTAAACATCTGCTTTGTACCAGACACTGTGCTAGGTAATAGGGATGTAAGTACAAAGAATGAAGCAATCCCAACTCACAAGAAGTTTACTTATGTTGGGAGGGACAGTAAATAGATATAGAAATATATTATATAATCACATATAATATAATACATAATACTGTATATAACATATGTAGTATCATATATTATACTATATATATTATGCTCCCATCATATGTAAGCTTCTTGTGAATAAATACAAGTACACAGGGCATCTGAAAAGTCTTAGTGCAGCTTTAGGTTATTTACAGCTTTAAGTTACTAAAGCTATACTAAGACATTTGGGGTGCCTTCTAACTGCCCTACTAATGGGAAAGTTCTTATGAGTTACAAGTATCATCTTCCCGTATAGGAATGTAAGCAATTTAACCTTATTAAATCCCTTATGATTTCCCTTTCCTTTTTACCTGTTTTCTGCTTCTCTTGAGTCTTGTATTTGAGAGTCAAATTTTCTATGCAGCTCTGGTCTTTTCATCAAGAATCTTGGAAAGTCGTCTATTTCATTGAAAATTCATCCCCCCCCCCCAAGGGATTATACCTAGTTTTGCTGGGTAGGTGATTATTGGTTGTAATACTTACTCCTTTGCCCTCCAGAATATCAAAATTCTTTAATGTAGAAACTTCTAAATCCTGTGTTATCCTTATTGTAGCTCCACAATACCTGAATTGTTTCTTTCTGGTTGCTTGCAATATTTTCTTCTTGATCTGGGAGCTCTGGAATTTGTCTATAACATTCCTGGCAGTTTTCATTTTGGGATCTCTTTCAGGATGTGATTGGTGGATTCTTTCAATTTCTATTTTAATCTCTGGTTCTAGAATATCAGGACAGTTTTCCTTGATTTTTTTTTTGTCTAGGCAATGGGGTTAAGTGACTTGCCCAGGGTCACACAGCTAGTGTTATGTGTCTGAGGCTGGATTTGAACTCAGGTCCTCCTGAATCTAGGGCTGGTGCTTTATCCACTGCACCACCTAGCTGCCCCCAAGCTTTTTTTTTTTAATAGACCTGTGATGTGATTGATACAGGGGGCTTTCACAGTAAAGTGCAGGCATGTTGTTGGTGTGTATTTGGTGTGTCACCACCTTCACAGTAATGTGTTGGAATGTGGCTGATGTTTAATTGGTATGTTGCTGGATTTCATGGCAAAGTGTTGATGTGTTGGCATGCAGTTGGCATGTTGACTTGTTATAAATGTGGGGCCTTTCCTTATTATTAAATGTGCCCAAGTCAGAGGTCTCAGGACCCTGAACTGAGGGGTATTACTAAATAATGTTTATGAAAGTACAGAGTTTGAGAAATGGATCGATACTATTCTTACTGATGAAGCTTCTTCTTCATTGTAGGAAGTAGTTTTAGATCGAATATAAACAATAATAACAAACAACCATCTGGATTATCATCTAAAGACATTGACTGGTCTTTGTTGCCATATAAAGAGAATAGCATGTGATAGTTGAAAATCAACTGAACATATTTGGTTTGACAATTGATTTTGTTCATTCTGTATATCTGTAGACACAATTGGCAGTTTTTACCTTTCATTCTAGTCTGCATTAACTTACAACTTCACCCTGCCATTTTCAGGGTCCTAGAAATAACTGCAAAGTGTTGCCACAGAAATATGCAAGTCAGCCATTATGGTCTGCTGGTGCATTGGAAGCCCACCTAGCCACAGGACTGGAAGACAGCTTCTCCCACTTTTACCAAAACCATCTGTATTTTTCTCTGGGGAAAGAAGGTAGCACAGGGACTTCTCAACCCCTTGACACCCCCAATACACATTAGCCTGAAAAAAAATGAAGCAACAGATGACTCTGGACTCCAGTCCTTCTGAAGAAAATAACTTGAACCCAGCAAAAATGAGCATGATCTTTCAGAGGAGGAGATGGATATTCAATGAAATAGGGGACTTCCATACCTTCCTGATAAAAAGACCAGAGCTCAACAAAAAATTTGATCTTCAAATACAAGACTTAAGAGAGACATAAAAAGGCAAATGGAACAGAAAGTAACAACATGTTTTTAATAAGGGCAAACTCTTTACATCCCTACAAGGGAAGATGACACTTGTAACTCTTGAGAACTGTATTGCTATTACACCATGTCAAAGGGGTATACATACATAAAGGGGGTGGATATAAATTAACTTTGATGTAATGATGAAAAAATCTAATCAAGTGGGTTAAATGGATCCAAGTAAGTGAATTAATCTGATCTAACTAAGAAAATGTACTGAGAGAAAAGGAAAGGAGGAGTCAGACAAGGGTAAATTACATCCCAGGAAAAGGCACAAAAACCTGTTACAGCAAAGGGAAAGAAGGGAGGGAGATGAGCATTGTTTGAACCTTACTCTCATCAGATTTGGATTAAGAAGGGAATAACATAATCAGTTAGGTATAGAAGAGAAAGAGACAAATATTATAATTATGAATGTGATATGTGAATGTAATGGAATGCTGTTGTGCTATAAGAAATGATGAACAGGCAGACTTCAGATAAACCTGGAAAGACTTGTATGGTTTGATGCTGAGTGAAGTGAGCAGAAGCAGGAGAACGTTATACACAGTAACAGCCACATTGAATGAGGACTGACTTTGATAGACTTAACCCCTCTCAGCAATACAAGGATCTAAGACATCTCCAAAAGCCTCATGATGGAAAATGCTATCCACATCCAAAGAAAGAACTATGGAGTTTGAATGCAGATCAAAGCATACTATTTGCTATTTTTTTCTTCTGTTATATTTTGTTTCCTCTTTCTGGTAGTTCCTCCTATTAGTTCTAATTCTTACTTACAATATCACTGATGTGAAAATATGTTTAATAAGAATGTAGATGTATAGCCTATATTAGATTGAGCTCTGTCTTGGGGAAGGAGGGGGAGAAAAATTTAAAACTCAAAAGCATATGAAAGTGATTGTTGATAAATCAAAATAAATTAATAAAAAATTTTTAAAAAAAGAAAATAACTTGGATTCTTGCTCTTGCTTTTCTATTTGTATTCCTAACACTTACTGTAGTGCTTTGCACATAGTGAGTGCTTAATAACTGCTTTTAATTCATTCATTTGGTCCTCTTAGAGAATGAAGGATGAACAACAACATTCATTCAGGACTTAGTGGAAGGCCATGAGGGTTTGCAATATACTTCCAGTTCTTAACACTTTGGGGGTAGCAGAGAGGAAAAAGCTGACCATATCACTCCTTAGAATACAGGAAAAGATATGAGAGCCCATATTCTCTGATTATTTCTCAGTCAATCAATCTAAAAGTAAAATTCACCAGTATCTTGTCAATTTGGTCCCCTTTAAAAAATTTCTTCATATTGATTTTGAAGACTCCCAGATCAATTTATTACTTGCCAAAAAACATTTCTCCTAGATAAACATTTGCATTTAGTATGAACCCATCTTCCCTTTTTAGGAGGAAGATAAAGATGCTCTGGCTTGCTTGTGAAAGTAGGGGGAGGAGACTCAGAACCTCAGATTCATTCTTAACTCTGCTTTTCCCATAGCCAGTGAGTTGTCAAGTCGATGTTGATTCTACTATCATCTCTGGCATCTTCCCTGTTCTCTCCACTTACATAGCCACTAGCCTAGTTTAGGCCCGCAGTGCTCTCATGTGGATTATTGTGATAGCCTCCTAACCAGTCTTCTGTCCCCCAGTATCTACTCTTTCCTGTTCACCTTCTGCATAGCAGCCAAATTGATATTCTGAAAATATAGGTCTGGCCTTGTCACTTTTATACTCAAGAAGCTTCAAAGATTCCCTGTCACCTCTAGGATAAAATATTGTTTCAGACTGAGGACATTAGTGTACTTTCTGATCAGCCAGTCCATGTTGGTGTGCCTTGCATCAAATGCCATCTAACTGAGGTCTTTTCTGATTCCCGATTTGTTAATTCTGTCTTTCCCCAAAGGCATCTAGGTGCCTCCACAGCGCACAGTGAGCTGGTGCCTGGAATGGGGAAGACCTGAGTTCAAATACGGCCTCAGACACTTACTAGTTTTATGAGTCTGGATGAGTCACTTAACCTCTGTTTACCTCAGTTTCTTTAACTGTGAAATGAGATGAATGATAGTACCTGCCTCCAGGGTTGTTGTGAAGATCAAATGAAAAAAAAAATAAGCTGCTTAGCATAGTGCTTGGCACATACTAGGAGCTTAATAAATATTTGTTCCCTACCCCTCAAAATTACTTTGTATGTATTTGCATTTACTTATCTATGTACATGTTGTTTCTTCCATGTAAGCTCCTTAAGGGCAGGGACTGTTTTCATTTCTTTTTTCTCTCCTTGCATAAAGTGGGTACTTAAAAAATCCTCTATCAAATTGAATTGAATAGAGATATAGTATTGTTTAGAGAGTTTTCTGCTTAGCCAGCTCTGACTGGTTAGTAAGTGGGCAGTCTTCATACTGGTTAGCCAGCATCTACACAGCACTTTAAGATTTGAAAAAATGCTTTATAAGCTATAATTATATTTATAATCGTATTGTATGTTATCGTCTATCTTGCATATATTTATAACTATCAAGCTATAATGCAAGATACATAGATTTAGAGAATCCACCCCAAATATTCACTTGGACTATTTGTGCCCGACCTGTGGTAGAGCATTCTGAGCTCGTATTGGTCTGATCAGCCACAGTGGGACACACTGTAACTTTGAACTCAGGTGTTCTTGACTCCAAGTCCAATATGCTATTCACTATACAGCCTCGTTGCCTACTTTAGAGATTTGTATGAGGTCACTGAGAAGTTAAGTGCCTGGCACTTGGTCACACAGCTAGTAAATGTCAGAGACAGGACTCGAACCCAGGTTCTCCTGACTCAGAGGCTGGCCTTCTATCCCTTAGGCCATGATGGATTTATCACAGCAGGTTTAAATAACGCTAGAGAGAGAATGCTGGCTCATAGGGAACCTTAGTTTGGCTCCCCTCGCTGTGTTACCTTGGGTAAGTCACCTAACCTCTCTTGGACTTTGTAAAATGAGGGGACTGGACCAAGGTCTCTTTAAGCTTGCAATCTTTGATCTTTTGAATTAGCACAGAGTGCTCAGAGCTACCCCAATCAAAGCCTGCCGAAAAAGACTTTTGCTTTTTGTTTTTAATGTTTGAAGCTCTATCAGTTACTGCAGATTAATAGCTTCCATCTGATGTAGAAATGTCTGTGGATCACTGTTTCACTGTAGGAACCACAGGTGCTGCCGTCCACAGTCTGTTTACAACCTCAGGGGTCAGCAAAAATGAAACCAAACTAAGAAAACAGAGACCACTGACCAGAATGAGACCTGCCAACATTCCCTTCTTTAATCTCCTAACCAAACAATCAGACACATGACAGCACAATTATGAGCTTGAGGTTACCTTGCCTGCCTTGAATTCCAATTTGGAGCAAGAAATTGCATGCATTTGTGTGTGTGTGTGTGTGTGTGTGTGTGTGTGTGTGTGTGTGTGCGCGCGCACGCGTGCATGCCTACGTGAGGCTTTATCTTTGTGTGCATGTCCATGTCTGGTATGCACCGGTCTCAATGCATTTGGTGTGTCTGTGGAGGTAGGGAAAAGACAGAGGCTTTCTTTTTGCTCCTCCTATTTACATCCTACATATTAAATAACCCTCAGAATCTACCTCATTCTGGAGGATGCTGGTTGGGAAGAATGTAGATTAATAAGTCTCCTTGCTTAAAAAATGAGCTTCGATATTTGTGAGAATCATAGAGTAAAAAAAAAAAAATCGATGGGCTATCGACCGCTGGGGATGATCACATTCATTTTGCCCTCTGTGGTTGGTGAAATCCATGCTGCTGTTACAGAGACAGGCTGGCAGCAGAGAGCCTCCGACAGGCTCTCAGCTCCACATTAATCCCAAACTCACCATTTTAATGCAGATATAGATTGCCACCAGTCAATAGCTGACTACTTGAATTGTGAAGTACTTGTTCCATGCTGTATTGGCAGGCCTCGTGGTTACAGTATTTTGGAATTTCAAAGCTTGACTCTGTGAACAGTGTTGCTGAGGCTTGTGTGGAGGGATGGCTGAGCTGATGCTATTTAGAACAAGAAGAAGATGAATAATCTTCAGGATCTAAGGCGCAGACTTCTTTTTTCTTTCCAGATGGAAGCTCTCCTAGGGGTAGTGTGTAGTGTCATGGAATGTTAGAGCTGGATGGCACTTTAGAGGTCATAGGAGCATAGATTTAGAGCTAGAAAGGAAAATAGATATCATCTAGCCCAATCCTGCCATTTACAAATGAGGAAACTGAGGACCTGGGTTTGAATCCTGTCACTGTTGTTGTTCTTCAGTAGTGTCAGTTTGTCCAATTCTTCATGAGCCCGTTTGAGGTTTTCTTGGCAAAGATACTGGAGTGCTTTGCTATTACCTTCTCCAGCTCATTTTACAAATGAAGAAACTGAGGCAAACAAGGTCAAGTAACTTGCCCAGGGTCTCACACCTAGTAGGTGTCTGAGGCCAGATTTGAATGCAGGTCTCCCTGACTCCAGGCCTGGTGCTCTATCCACCAGGCCACCTAATGCATTGATACTTATGATTCATTTGACCTAGGGCATCATGAAACCTCTCTGGATCTCAGTTTGTTCATCTGTAAAATGAAACTAGATTACCTCTGTGGCCCCTTCCAATTCTAATTCTATGATCCTACGACCTCAAGTGACTTACAAAAGACCAAATAGCTAGGAAATGGTGGGGTCTAGACCCCTCTAGCCAGTGTTCTTTTTACTACACTACATATTGTGTAAAAGGAGAAAACATGCCTTGTCTTCACTTATGACTAAATAGCAATCTACTTACATGACTCCAAATACAGAATCTTTCTTATTTAATAAAGATTAAGTATTCTGTACTCTGTGTAAGAGGTAGCATGGTGTAGAGTGGATAGGGTGCTGGACTTAGAATCAGGAAGGCCTGGGTTCAGTTCTCACCTCAGACATTAGTTATGCGTCTCTAGGCAAGTCACTTAATCTCCCTGTGCCTCAGTTTCCTCATCTTTAAAATCAAGGGATTGGACTTAAAATTCTTTCTACTTTCAAATCTATGATATGGGGCAAAAACCTTTTCATTAATAGTGGAAGAGTATTATAAAATAATTATAAGTAGTAGGGTTCTTCTGGGCCTCAGTTTCTCATCTATAAAATAAAGAATCTGCACTAGATATTCTGTAAGGTTCCTTTAGCTCTAAAGGCTGTGATTCTGTGATGGAATCCTATCCTGTTTACTTAATAGCAGAGTGGAGCTCTGTAAAGCTTCTGGAGTAATATTCTCTTTATAGGTACATGGTGTCATATTAGCTTTTTACTGATGTAGTTGTTATATTTGGGTGAGTACTTGTTTTGACACCTCATATATTTGAATCTCTATAATAAGCTGCCATAACAAAGTCCTAGTCTCTTGACCCCTGTTGCACTAAAAAATAATTTTTAACTTCCTTAATCCTCTCATATTGTTTGCTTTCCTTAAAAATATTTATAGCTTAGATTTTTATATGACTTTCATTTCCGAATATATCTCTCCCCTTTTTCCTACCCAGGGAGCCATCCCTTGTAACAAAGACTCAAACAAATCAGTTCAGCAAATCCAACCAAGACTTCAACTGAGACTGAAAGAATATGGAATATTTTCTACCCATATTCCCTTACCTCTGGAAAGAGATTTGGGAGGAAAGTATATTTTCTCAATTTGTTTCCCAAGAAAAGTTTTTTGATTCTTATAACTGCATTTTTCCACTTACTTTCTCCAGTTAGGTACAAGAACCTGCTATGGTCCTTTCTAGATTCATATATTCATGATGTAACTGTGCTTAGGTCTAATACCAAAAAGAAGATTTTGCACTTTTCAGCTTCAATAGAAATGTTGCAGCATTGGGAATAATAATCACTCTTCTACTCACTGCCATCTCTCAGTAATCTGTGTGTAACAGACCCTGTGGCCAAGTTTAAATCCCAGACCAACTTTCTCATGTAGCTCCCTATAGGACATTCGCAACTGCTTTTTCCTAGTTAAGTCATTCAATTAAATTCAAGACACATTACTATATGCCAGGCAGTTAGGTGGGGGGTAGTGGATAGAGTGCCAGCCCTGGAGTCAGGAGGACCTGAGTTCAAATGTGACCTCAGACACTCACTATCTGTGTGACCCTGTATGAAAACTAGTGAACAACAACAACAACAACAGATTTCATAAGACCTGACTTCAAATCCTGCTTCAGAAACTTACTAGCTGTGTGATCCTGGCAAATCATTTGTAAAAAATGTAGACATAATATGGGAGTTTGTAACGCAAATAACACTCATTCTGTGGCTCTTTATGTTCTAATGGAAGATAGATAACAGATGGTATTTTTTTATGCCAAAGATAAGTAGGTGATAGGATTATAAAGTTGGAAGGGATTTTAGAGGTTATGTCATCCCACCCCCTTATTTTACAGGTGAGGGAAAAAAATACATGTAAGATATGTCCATATCTAAATCTCTCTATGAATAGATAATATCTATGTGTATATATCCATGTTGATATGTATATCTATCTCTGTTTTTTGTTGTTGTTGAGTTGTTTCAATCATGTCCAATTCTTTTTGGGGTTTTCTTGGCAAAGATACTGGAGTGTTTTGCCATTTCCTTCTCCGGCTTATTTTACAGATGAGGAATTGAGACAAACAGGGTTAAGTGACTTGTGCAGGGTCACACAGCTAGTATGTGTCTGCAGCAGGATTTGAACTGAAGAAGATGAGTCTTCCTGATTCCAATCCCAGTGCTCTATCCACTGCACCACCAGCTATTCTATGCCACCGAGCTCTCCTATCTGGCTCTGTCTCTGTATCTAAAATATAAGTGGAAGGTAATCTCAAAGGCAAGGCACTTGCCTAAAGTCATACAAATATTAAGTGGGACAGCCGATATTTGAATTTACTATGTGCTAACTCCAGTGGGCTCAATATCTATCGTGGTACCTAGCACAATATAAGTGATGAATCCTTGTTGAATTGAATCAATCAACAACAAGCATTTAGAATGACTACTATGTGTCTGGAATTTGTGCTAGGCTCTGGAGATATAAAGACAAAAATGAAACAGTCCTTGTCCCCAGGAAACTTATATTCTATTGGGGAAGACAATGTCTAAGAGTGGTGACCACCAAATCTGGAAAATCATAAATGAGGAGGTACTGTATTTTTTCCTTGTATGATCCTATGAAGTCAAATTATTTTAGCACTCAGTCTGGGGCAGGTTTGTGGGAGGCAAGTGCATCTCAATGCAGTGGGTTATTTGCCTCAGAATATCTTTGCTCACTTCATTCAGACCTGCAATGGAAGCAGAGTGAGAGAGCAAACCTGTGGCTGGGCATGGGTCTGCCCAACTAGATGAACAGCTGGTTAGGGCTAAACCCTTTGACAGGAAGGCTCCAGAAACAACACTTTTCAGTTCAGTCACTTTAAGATGAAACACAAGGACATTCTGGGCTGGTGAGGAGAGAAAGAAAATCATAGGAGTTGAATCACAAAAGAGCAGAAAGAGCTAAGAGTTGGCTTGATTTAGTTTGGTGATGCTTTCTGGAGGCTTCCAAACCCCACTCCCCTTCTTTGCCCCTCCATCTACTTCAGCCCTTTTAAGGTTCAACTGCTTTCACAAAAATTCCCCTTCTCTTCTTCTTTTCCCTTTGCCATCCTTTAAAAAGTCTTCTAATAAAAGATTCATACAGTCAGAGCTGAGCATGCCCAGTAACCCCAGTCAAGCTTTGTTTTAAGGAGGAAGCTAGAGTAATATCTCTCTACGGTGTTTCCATTGTTTACATGAGAGTAATTCACCAGGTCAGCAAATGGACCAGCTGGAAACCTTCCCTCTTCTGACAGAAGAGATCAGCTCAAACTGAACATTCACCTGGAACATAGTGTCAGGGAGGCCTGGCTCTGCTGTGAAGACCGCATCCTCTGTTCCCATAAGCACTGACCACTTATCTCACTGGTAAGATGAACACTAGCTCAACTACTGCTGATGAGCTTGCCTGACCACTAGCATACCTTCTAAGAAAAAAGCTAAAAATGTGAATGTACATATGCTCATTTGACTTGAAATATATTTTTTTGAATCTGTGAACAGATAAAAAAATTTAAAAAACTGTATTTGTTCCCCAGATGAAATCTGGGCATATTTTGTTGCAGCAATGCAAGGCTAAAAATAATGCTAAACTTGAAACCAACTTTCATGTGTCTAGCTCCCTCAAATAACAATCACAACTGACATTTATATAGCACATTAAGGTCAACAAGGCACTTTGTGAAGCATTATCTCATTTGAGGTTATAGTTATTATCCCTGTTTTATGGATAGGGAACTTGAGGCTTAGAGATTCCTAATGACTTACTCAGGATCATATAGTTAGTAATTGTCCAAGTTAAGATTTGAACCTAGGGCTGGCATTTTTATTCACTATACCATGCATGCTGCTTCTCAGTATCAGTGTAATTCTCCCCACCAAAAAATACTATTACCAACAATACAAAAGTTAACTCAGTAAAGAACTCACAGAACTCTAATATAAAGCTTTTCAGAGGGGTAGAAGGACATGTTTATGCTGCTCAGTCATTAATGGTAGGAAAATCTTACTAAGTTAAACTATCTTTTGAGAACCTGTCCTTAGTAGCAAATTGTCTAGAGAATTTTGAATTATGCAGTTAAAGAAGTTAAAATGCAATTGAAGGCTACAAGAAACTGAAAATCCTTTGGAGTATAAACCTAGCATTACATAACTGTGACAGGTCACTGTGATGTGGTGAAAAGATGGCAATATCTGGAGTCAGAAAATCTGTTATTAAATCCTTGTTTTGCCACTTACTAGCTATGTGACATTTGTTATTCAGTTGTGTCAGTCGTGTCCAACTCTTCATTGACCCCATTTGAGGTTTTCTTCGCAAAGGTAGTGGAGTGGTTTGCCATTTTCTTCTCCAGCTCAATTTATGGGTGAGAAAACTGAGGCAAACAGGGTCAAGTGAGCAGAGCCTGAGTCCAGATTTGAACTCAGGAAGATAAGTCTATCCAGTACTCTATCCACAGCACCACCTAGCTGCCCTATCTGACATTAGGCCAGGCATATCATCTCTGTAATAGGTAAACAACCGTTAGAAGTTCATTATTCTTTTCTATGTTACAGTTTTTCAACCACTCTCTCAATACAAAAAAATAGTGTGCAAATAATGCAGCTTCACAACCTCCTGGTAAGTCCTTTGTCTTTGTCCAAAATTAGTTACTGAAGAAGTCTGAAGTAGCATTCTACTAATTTGTTTTCCTGTAGTCAATAAAATAGGCATGTTCATGATCTTTTTTAGTGTCTTCTGTTTTGAGTTCAAGAAATTGACTTGACAAGTATAAGATGGGAAAGGCATGGTTAGATAGCAGTTTGTCTGAAGAAGGACTGGTGGTTTTAATGGACCACAAGCTTAATATGAGTCAAAAGTGCAATATAACAACCAGAAAAAGAACTAATTTGATTTTGGACTGCATTGGGAGAAAAAAAACTTCTAAGAAATAAGGATATGATACTCCTGTTGTACACTCTGCCATGGTCAGAACACCTCTGGAGCATTATGTTAATTTCTGAGCACCATATTTTAGGAAAGACATTGACATACTGGATATATCCCAAGGAAGATAGCCATAAAGGTGAATGGCCTTGAGTCTGTGCCATATGAGGATCATTGGAAGGGACTGGGGATATTTATTTAACCTGGGGAAGAAAAGGTTCAGGAAAGACTTAATAGCTGTATTTAAATACTTGAAAGGCTGTCACATAGAAGAGAGGTTATTAACCTCAGTAGAGGTAGGGACAATAAGTAGAAGTTGCAAAAGGCAAAAATGTAAGCTTGATATGAGGGAAAATGGAATAAGCTGCTTGGAGAGTCAGTGGATTCCCTCTCCTTGGTCTTAAAACATAAGATAGATGATCACTAGGGTAATGTGATGGAGTGGAAATTCTTCAGGTATGGACCGGACTATATGGCCATCGAGGTCCCTTTCAAGTTGGAAATTTTTAAATTCTGATATAATAATAATAATACTATGTGTGTGTATGCTTATTTCTTGGGGTTGTTGTGAGGGCCACATGAGCTAATGTATGTATAGCATATTTCTTATAATAATATAATAAAAATTTCTTATAATAATAAAGAAAAGAAGAACTAGACAATGAATCTGTTCTGACCAATTTATGAATAGGTAGAAATAGGCCTTACTGAACCTAGACAAAATTTCTCTGAACTTTAGCTTGTTTTTATATAAATGGGTGGATGACAACTGGTCAGGGTGAATCAGTTTCCATCAGCTTTCTCTTCAGGGCCTCCCAAAAAGTGTGTACATATGGTAGAATGTAAGCTCCTTGAGGACAAGATTATTTTTATTTTTGTCTTTGCATTACAAGCCCTAAACAGAGCGACTAGTAGGTGGTAAGTGCTTAATAAATGTTTATTGAATTGAATCTTACCCTATCAGCCAACATTAAGGTAGAAGTAACTCCTTGTAATTTTGTAAACTTTTTCAAAATGTTATTAAAAGTTATATACTTCGGTGTTTGATATTTTTGCCTTTTGGGGATATTCTGATGATCTTGCTTTGACAAACTTAATTGGGCCTTGATTTTCTTTTAAGTGGTTGGGGAACCACTTTACCTCCCACAGAGGAGTGGGTTAAATTCAGGTAAACTTTAAGTCACAGTGCTTTCTTTCACATAAGCTGAATTTGCTGTTCTCTGTAGAATTTGGAGTTTTCAGTTATGATTAATCATAGGATTCTTAGCATAGTGACAGGTGCTCTATATATTTTTGTTGAATTGAATCAAATATGGTAAATTTAGTTAACTTAGAACCTTTATCTTAAGTCCTCTTGACAATGAAGGGGAAATTCCCTGTGGTAATATAGCTGTCAACCAAAAAAGATACACTAGTTAAGAGGCTATTACATTAGTCTAAGTCAGAGAATGGTGATGAAGGCATGAAGGATTGTGGTCCAATAAGTGGAAGTGGGAATCAACAGGACTTGGCCATAGATTGGATGCAGAGTATGTAAGAGAAGACAGCACCCAAGATTTAAGGTTGTGGTGATTGTAAGGATAGTAAGTATTGTAAGGATAGTGCTATAAAAAATTGGGAAGCTGGAAGTGGGGGAAATATTTTTTGGGAAGATAAATCTAGTTTTGGATATGTCATATTTGAAGTGGAGACATTTAGGTGATGTCCAGCAGGCAATTAGAGATGCAGGACTGATAGAGGGAGATTTTTGAGGCTAGATATGTAGACTGAGAAGTCACTGCATGGGGTAATAATTGAAGTAATGAGAGTGGATGAAATTACCAAGAGAAAAAATACATGGAAAGAAGCCTAAGGATAGATAGAAGACTGGGGGATACCACCACTTAGTATGGTTTGGAGAAAGACTCTTCATTCAGCTCACAATCTGTGATGAATTTACCTATGTTAAGCTTTTGATCTAATCAAGTTGGCTGGAGTATAAACCGCTCTGAACTCCTTTTTAGAGGCTAATGATTTCTATAACCCAAGATCATTTAACTTTCTTGACCATTTGAAAGTGTTCTATTTCTGTATATTGCCATCTGTCTGGATTACTATTTAGATCTTTGTATGATAACCTGAAGGAATTAACTTATTTTATATATGTTTTATATTCTTTTAAAATCTGGGTATGTATGACTTTCGCCCAAGAGAAATTGAGATAGTTACTAAAATATATTAAAAACAAACAACAAGTAAATAAACAAGTTCATGATCCAGGTTACATACTCATGCCTTAGGTCAAGAAAATCCCTATTGCTTCTTGCCTTTTCTCTCAGGGAACCTCTGAGGCTAACTGTCCAGGGTTATACAGTTAGTATGTGTCAGAGACAGGATTTGACTCTGTGGTAATTTTCCATTGGCTCTTCCCATTCTTTTCAGGGGAAGAGCCAGGGGTAATCCCTTATGGGTGCCTACACTTACCTTATAATTACTTTTAAAAATTATTATTTGCCCAAGTCCTTGGCCTGAGTCCCTAGATCTAGTACACCATCCTATTACTATACTATGTAAGAGTCACCAATCTAAATTAGCAAAAGCATTTAATATATAAAACTATGTAAATTGCTTAAAGGGGACAATATAATATAGTAGAAAGAGCATTGGTTCTGGAGCAAGAGGACCTGGTTCGAAAACCCACCTATGCTACTTATTATTCGTGTTCCTAAGCAAGTCACTTAGCCTTGCTGGGTCTCAGTTTCCTCATCTGCGAAATGAAAGTGCTGGACTAAAAGACCTTTTATGCCTTTATATCTATGACCCTAAGTGATAAAAGTGAATCAGGCAATAGAATCATCTACCACCATTCAGAAATGGCCACAAACTCCTACACTGCCTCCCAGGTGATGACATGATAGAAACTTCTGGAAGAAAACTTAAAAGGGAATGAGAAGACAGACTCATTGTATGGGAGGATGAGCTGAGTAATTTGTTAGTTTTTCATGTGTCTCTTCTCAGCATGCTCCCAGTGGTAGGCATGAAGCTCTCTTAACCTCTCAGGGCAGCCTGGAATCTGCTGAAGCATCTGGTCTTGTTTCTTAGGATCATTAGGATTCTACTGAAATCAAATAATCAAATGAGATAATATCATAAAGTGCTAAGTATAGTATATGGCACATAGTAGGAACTTAATAAATTCTTATTCCTTTACCCCCTCACCCTCAACTGGGATTCCTGGTTTTGGGGACACCAAGACAGTACCACTTTCCCTTTCTCTCTCCCTTTAACCATAGCATGTAAATTGGCTTTTCCATCTCCAGTCTTTTTCATCTCCACTTCTGACATGTCAGGAACACCAGTACTATCATTTCCAAACCAACCCTCTATTTTTTATATGCCTCTCTTTTTAGCTCCACCTTCTCTTTCCTTCTTTGTTCGAGTTTGTGCTGACTGTTGTAATCTCTTATCCAGGCATAAATCTTCCAGGATTCTGTGATCATATTGTGGGTACTTGGAACTATGCTGTAGAAGCTCTATTAAAGATAGTCTCTTATTTAATTGGCATTCAATAATATATTTTGTCATGAATTAAACATGGTCCATCTTTCAGTTTTGTGGCTTCTGCAGTGGAACATATAGGCATCATGTTGATTTCAGGAGTTAAAATGACTTTTCTTTCTTCTTAGTAACATCCTGTAGTGGATGGCAGTTATGGTATTGACTTGTGAATCTACTTGAAAGGCCAAAATCCTATACTGACTCATATTTATGACACATGTTTGATAGTTATTTACTCATACTTTGGACTTCTCTTTTCTGTTTTTATTCATCTTCCCCAGGAATCAGCTCATACTTTAAGGTTTTCCTTTTTCTCTTAAGATTTCGTTGTACATGAATAAACCTATTTCCACCCTTGGTTCCTCCCCCGCCTAACTAAATGAAGGAATATATGTATCACTTGCCCATGGCTCCTAACTCCCCATTAATTGTATTTTGTACGATGCAAAATGAGAGGGCTATTACCTTGAGCTACTGATAAAGTCCCACAGCTGGTCAGAAAACTTGTTTTTTTTTCCTTTCTTTTTTTTTTTGCGTCCTATGGGTGCTTCTGTATTAGGCTCCCTTGTAAAAGACATGCAGCTACATCATATTTTTCCATCTAGACCCCAGGGGCACCAAACCCCCTCTGCCTCATTGAGCCCTGGGTCATTCAACTCAAGATGTCATCCTACACTAAGCACTTAATGAGCTGTATGTTCTCATTTCTTAACACTGGGCTCGCCACATCTGAAGTCATTGAGAATCTGGTGTCTATAATTTTGTATGATTGAATGGGTCAGTTGTTGGTTGTCGCATCTTACTTCGGCAAACTTTTTTTTACTCTATAATTGTCAGTATCTTTCATATAACCCAGGGTTTGGCAAACTATTGTCTGCCATTCATAGCTCAGTACAAAAACAAGAGGTGGGGCATATAAAAACAGAGGTCAAATTTGGACAGTAAGTTATTTCTGACCCTTGAAACCACATCCCATAGGTCTTAATTCAAACTTAAGTCCCGATTAGCTTATCATCAGGCTACCATCCAATATTAGATACTTCTTCAACATTTTCCAGATCAGAGGATAACAGTATATTTTTTGAGATATATATAGCTGATTCTGGTTACTACTAATCTACTGTTTGATTCCCTTTGATCATTCAGATTCATAGATCTAGAACTAGAGGGTATACCAGAGGAATTTTAGTCCAACCTTTTCATTTTACAAATGAGGAAACTGAGGTCTAGGGAGGTTGTGACTTGTCTATGGACACACAGGTAACTATAACACCTGGGTTCTAGCCAAAACTCTCCATTTATATGACCTTGGCTCTATTAATTGACCTCAAAGCATCTCAATTTTCTTCATCTGTGGGAAGGATGAGTGAGAGGCAATGTGGTATAATGGCTTGTGCACTGGGATTTGAGTTAGGAAGACCAAAATTCAATCTTGTGTCAGACACTCACGGTTACCCTAGGCAAATTAATTAACCTTTCAGATTCAGTTTGAGATGTCTTCCAAGATCTTTTCTAGCTATACATCTTTGACCCTATGATCCTCTGACTGAATGACCTCTATCAGCTTTCATTCTCTATGATTCTATCAATTTGGAAGACTTAGGTGATTTTGAAAACATATTGTCAGTTCTTCCTTTCCTCTTCCCTCACGCTGCTTCTAATTTAAATTAATTACTCTGTCTATGCCATCACCCTTCACATCTTCCTCTGACATGTCATTAAGGGTATTAAAGAGACCTTGGGGAACAAATTTTGGCATTTTCTTCTATACCAGAAAGACTGAGTAAAGGCCTGGTGATGTTTGTTGTTTGAGGACTAGCCTACTTAAGTTCAAGAGGTTCATCATTAGGTGGGCTGGCAATTAATTTATTTCTTGCTCAATTAATGAATCAGCAAACATTTATTAAACACCTACTATGTGCCAACCACTGTGCTAATGGCTGATGAGACAAAAATATGGTCCCTGCCCTCAAGGAGATTACAGTCTAATGGGGATCACAAAAAAGGCAATCTACTAGGGTCAAAGCACTTGCAATCTCTAGTGAAGGAGGGAATGCTTGTACCCTTGAAATCATGGACCTTTGAAATATTGATATCTCTATTGTCAGTATTGATGTAAGAGGAGAAGAGATCCAACTGTCTACTTTGGCCATAATGCTTTTCTGCTATGTTGTTTTTATTCCACTTGAATCATCACCAAAATTTTATCATCTAGTTATTTGGTACTCCATTTTTTTGAAGGAAGGGGAGGATTTTGTAATTTCAAACTGGTTTATTTATGAAATAATGTAAAAATAAAAGCATCATCCTGATGATGTAACAATAATTATAACTTTTAATTAAGACTAGAGATTTAAGGTTGGAAAATCTAAATTTTGGAGGTTGTCTAATCCTATCTCCTCATTTTACAGATGAGGAAACTGAGGCCCAAAGAGTATGTGACTTTCCCAAGGGCACAGAAATAGGGGAAGGGAGTAAGCATTTATATAGGGCCTACTATGTGCCAGGCATTGATAAAAGCTCTTTTTTCTTCCTAACAAATAACTCATTTGATCCTCCCAATAACCCTGTGAGGTAGGTACTAAGTAGCAGAAGTGTGATTCAAGTATATATAAATATATATATATGTCTAAAATCTCTTCCAGTTTGAAATATATGGTCCTATGATCTTCAATCCAGCATTCAATCCATTTTATAGTAATTTATAAGAATATATATACCATATATACATATGTAATATATATGAATTTATAAGAAAAGCAATTTCTTCACAAAAACCAGGTAAGGTAGAGAGTGCAAGTATTATTATTTGCTTTTTTGTAGATAAGCTGAGGTTCAGAGAAATGAAGTGAGTTCTTAATGCTATAATGAAAAGAACATAGGACGGGGCTCATGAGACCACTGGTTCCCATCCTTGTGGTGTCATTAATTCAATTCAATTCAATAAACATTTATTAAGCACCTGCTATGTGTCAGACACTGTGTTAATCTATGTGCCCTTAGACAAGTCACTAAAACTTCCTGGGTCTCAGTCTCTTCGTCTATAGAATGAAGGGGTTGGAGTACATGAAAAATCCCTTCTAGCTCTGACATTCTGTGCAATCTTATAACAACCCCCATTTGGAATTTTTAAAATCCTCATAAACCTTTCCTGCTTACTGTGTTTACAGGGGCCCCAATCTGTAGATTTTCATTACTCCTTGTAAGGTTCAAAAAAATTTAATATTAGTTTTTTGCAAAACAGAAGGAAGGAGAGAAAATTGTTATCATCCCAGTGGGCATTTCTGGGTTGCAGAATGGAAGTTTGACTAGAAATGTGAGCTCCTTGGGATTTTGAAATAGTTTTTACTACTTATCTGAATTGCCTCCAATCACAAAAGATAACCTTTCCCACTGATCTAATAACACTTGTTCAATTCAATTGTGTAAACACTTGATGCTTTTGACTTTTTTATGGTATTATTGAAAAAAATGCCCTTTAGTATATTAAAGATGAATATTTCCTCACAGTCCATTCAGAATGTATCATTTTATGAAGGGAAGATACAATAAATGAAGCTTTTCTTTTTTCTTCAGCTGAATGCTAGTGCCTGTTTTCTGGCCTTTTAGAGGCTCCATACTTAGGAAAGAATCAATCAGGGAAGACTCAGAGGATGCTCTGAGACATCTGCCTCTTGAGTCATCAAAGAATCTTCAAATTTGAGGGGACTGTTTTTGGGATAATGAAGGGATTGCTTCATAACACTTGGGCAATGGGAAAGTATTATGTCAAATTTTGCCAATGTTAGCAAAGTAATCAATCTCTCTACTTTTGAAATTCCTCCACAGTGAAATATATTGCTCCCTCTACATAGAAATGCCACATTTATTTTTCTTTGGTTTATATTTGGGTTGGTTATATTTCCTTCCACCAAAGTTCCATATTCCACATCCTGCTGGTGCTAATAAGGTGCAGATGTGGCTGCTTTTGGTTTCTTAGTTTATACTTCTGTGGCTCCAATATATGCTAATCCTCCATGAGGCACATCTCTCAAGTCTGAGTGGCTGCGTAATGTATGGTGCCACACATGAACAGGGCACTGAAGGATAAGGAAAGACTTCATGTAGAAGATGGCACTTGAACTGAGTCTTGAAGTAAACTAGGGTTTCTAAGAGCTGGACATGAGGAAGAAATTCATTCTAGGTATAGGGGACTCCCAGAACAAAAGTGTGGGGATGGGAGATGGAGAGTGATGTATGAAGACCATAGAAAAGGCTACTTAAACAGAAGAATTTGTTTTCTATCCTGGAGTTGATGGGGAACCTCTATAGTTTATTGAAGTAAGGAGTGACATGGTTAGACTTGTCCTTTATAAGGATCTTTTTGGCACTGATGTATAGGATGTGTTGGAGTGTGGGAATGCTTGAAGCAGGTAAATCAATCAATAGACTATTTCTGTAGTCCAAGAGAGAGATGATGAGGGCCTGAGTAAGAGTGGTAGCTGAGTAAATGGAGAAAAAAATGTGAGAGATGTTCTAGAGGTAGAAATGACAACTTAGAAGATATGTAGGTTGAGTGTGAATATAGAGAAGAGGATGAAACTGAGGTTATGAACCTGGTTCACTGGACGTATATTAGTGCTCTCAATCAAAATAGGGAAGTATAGAAAACAAGTAGATTTTAGATAGAAGATATTAAATTCTGTCTTGGACATGAGATGCCTACAGTACAACCAGTTTGAAATGTCTAGGAGATAGTTTGTAATATCAGACTGAAGCTCAGGAAACAGATTAGTATTTGATATATGGATTTGGGAATCATTAGAAGAAGGATGATAATTAAACCTATGGAAGCCTCTGTAGCAATAAAAAAAAGCCTAGAACAGAGTCTTGGGGCACATCAAGAGTTAGGGGTATGATATGGATGAGAATCTAGCAAAGGAATCTGAAAAGGAATAGTCAAACAGGTAGGAGAGGAACCAAGAGATAGAAGTATCATGAGAACCTAGAAAGGAGAGAGTGTTCAGTTGTGGGCTGGTCAACAGTATCAGTAATGCAGAGATGTCATGAGAGTGAGGATGGAGAAAAAGTCCTGTAGAATTGTTGAATATTTGCACTTCTCATGGACATGCCTTACAAATATACTGTTCACCCTGCAGCATTCAGCTATCACTCTAACCCCTTTGATTATTTCAGATCTGTTCCTATCTCTACATATAGTCTCTAATCCATTATATGTATTCTTGATGCTTTGGAATTTTTTACATACTACATAAAATGATACTTTGAAGTGAGCAAATGAAGTTTATTGAGAAAAAAGAAACTTTTATTTAAAGAAACCAGGTTAAGATTATACACTATGACCAGGTGGGATTTATATCAGGAATGTTGGACTCGTTCAGTGTTAGAAAACTATAAGCATAAATGACTATATCAACAACATAAACAACAAAAATCATATTGTCTCAATAGATGTAGAAACAACTTTTGACAAAATACAATAACCATTCCTGTTAAAAACACTAGAAACAATAAGAATAAATGGAGCTTAAGTAACATCTATCGGGGCAGTTAGGTGGCGCAGTGGATAGAGCACTGGCTCTGAAGTTAGGAGGACCTGAGTTCAAATCCGGCCTCAGACCAAACACTTGACACGTACTAGCTGTGTGACCTTGGGCAAGTCACTTAGCCCCAATTGCCTCACTTAAAAAAAATTTAAAAAGAAAAGTAAAATCTGTCTAAAACTAAGAGCATGCATTGTAATGGGGATAAACTAGAAACCTTCCCAGTAAGATCAGATTGAAGCAAGAATATCCACTATTACCACTATTATTCAATATTGTACTAGAAATGCTAGTTGTAGCTATACACACACACAGACACACACAGGCACACACACACATACATACACACACACACACACACACACACCCATGTAAATTGAAAGGATAAAAATAGGCAAAGAGGGGAAAACACTACCATTCTTTGTAGGTGATCTAATGGTATACTTGTATAACCCAAGAGAATCAACTAAAAACTTAGTTGAAACAATTAACAATTTTACCAAGTTGCATGTTATAAAATAAACTCACACAAATTATCAGCATTTTTATATACTACCAACAAAACCCACTTGGAAGAGATAAAAAGGGAAATTCCATTTAAAATAACCACCAACAGTAGGAGTTTACCTACCAAGAAAAACCAAGGAACTATATGAACACAATTATAAAACACTTTTCACAGAAAGACAGATCTAAACAACTGGTGATATATTAATTGGTCAAGGGTAGGCTGATCCAATATTTTTAAAATGACATTTCTACCTAAATTGATTTACTTATTCCATGCCATACCAATCAAAATATCAAGGAATTATTTTATCGAGCTAGAAAAACAATAAAATTCATCTGGAAAAATAAAAAGTCAAGAATCTCAAGGGAATCATGGGGAAAATATGTAGGAACGTGGCCTAGTAATACTAGATTTCAAACTCTGTTACAAAGTAGTCATCATCAGAATAATTTGGTACTGGCTAAGAAATAGAGTGGCATATCAGTGGAATAGATTAGATACACAAGACATAGTAGTAAATTACCATAATAATCTAGTGTTTGATAAACCCAAAGATCCAATTTTGGGGGTCAAGAATTCATTATTTGCCAAAAATTACTGGGAAAACTGGAAAGCATTTTGGCAGAAGCTAGGCATAGATGAATGTCTCACAGTGGATAGCAAGACAAGGTCAAAATGGGTATGTGATTTAGACATAAGGAGTGACATCATAAGCAAATTAGGAGAGCGTAGAAAATTTTACTTGTTGGGTATGTGGGTAAGGGAAGAGATTATGACTAAACAAGAAAAGAGAGGTTCATGGGAAGTAAAATGGAATTTTACTTAACACTTAATAATTTACTTAATAATACATGCAATTAAAAAGCTTTTGCACAAACAAAACCAATGTAGAAGAGATGGGTTCTGCCTACCTTCAGAGTCATGCAACAGTATTTATGCACCGCAATGTCACATACCTCCATCTGAGATGAGTCTGTCAGGCCCATGCAACTAGGAAATGGTATAGAGAGGTTCAAATCTTCAGATGGCAGGATTAGAACAGCCTTGGTAAAGAGAAATTAAAAGGAATTAGTTCTAATGAATAATTAAAAAGTATTAATAAGATCATTAACACCTTTATTCCCAATAAAACTTAGGAAAGAATGAGAATAGATCTTGTCAAAATGAGTGTAAAAGTCCTAGGGAAGCCCCAGGGGCGAAAGCAAGATAATACCATGCTTGAAGTATAGAGGTTAAATGGAGTTCATAAGAAAAAGGACCTAATTCCATCCCATCTATCCATCTATTTATGGATATAGATATGCTTATAGCTAGAATTACATGTAGAATATATACCTATAGATCTATAAATACCTGTAGATTTATAGATACCTGTATATCTATAGATACAGAAAGAATATGTAGATAAATAGTGAGTCAAATACTTACTCTGTGCCAAGCAGGCATTGTGCTAAGTGTTAGAGATACAAGGAAAAGTAAAACACAGCCTCTGTCCTCATGACTGTATGTTCTAAGGGGGAAACACCTCGTAAACACCTTGTAAGTAAGTAGGTACATACAAGAAATATAGATGGAAAGTATTCTGAAAGGGGAGGAATTGGCAGCTGTGGGGCAGGGATGGATGTGGGTGTAGGAAAAGCCTCTTTAAGGTTTTAAGCTGAATAAGAACAGAATACAGGGGAACTAAAAGATGGAGGGAAGGAAGTTTAAGCCTAATTTGGGCCAGACTGTTTTATACCTTTCCAAGTAGTCTTTTTTTAATCAAAAAAAGAGTTATTTCCTAAGTATTTGTAACATATTGAACCAAACTTTATTGACTCTTGCTCCAGCTTCTCTGGTCTACTCTTTATATTTCTGAAAACTCACTCTTCTACTTATATGGTTGCTAATGTAATATCACATCCACTTACTAGAGTCACTCCCAACTATCAGATCATTATTCATTTTTCATCTTTTTTTCAGACCATTACTCTTAATCAGCATATTTCTATATAAGAGGTAAGAGGATCCCCTGTCTATACACACAGCATAGAGTTCTGTGAGCAACTTTTTCTCACTGTCATCATCACATGAATTTCTTTTCCCCCTCCTCTCTTTCTCCATTTTTTAATTTTTGGCATATAATGTCTCTACAATGCATTTTTTTCTATTAGTCTGATGTTGTCTACCTTTGCCTGCTCTCAAAGAGAAAATCATTGTTCTGTCCAAAACCTTTTCTTGAGCCAAACATAATAAATATCCTTCCTCCTCTCTCCTTCATTTTGTTCTATGATTTGTCTTAGCCTTACTAAACAGTTGGCTTATTTCCACTCCTTAATGGCAAACCACTGCACCTTATGTATCCTCCTTTCTGCTATTCTTGCCAGCCTCTGCAGCAGAATTCTTGCAATAATTTTGTAATTGGGCTTTGGTAATATCAGCGGCCTCATGAATTGAAAGGTGACATAGTTTAGTGGATAGAGTGGTAGATTGGAATAAAGAAGATCTTATTTAGAATATCGTGTTTGACCCTGAAAAACTATCTGGCCATGGGCAAATCTCTTACTCTAAGTCTCAATTTCCTCATCTGTAAGATGGGGAAGTTCATACCTATAGTACCTTTCTCAAAGGGTTGCTCTGAGGCACACATAAGGTAAAGCAACCTGTAAACTTCAAAATGTGCTATATAAATGCCTGTTATTATCAATCTCTCTTTGATATGGATAGGAGAAAGTATTGTTACACTGAATCACTCTTGTAGAAAATTAGTTTTTAATAATTTTTCACCAAGGACTAGTATTGCATCAACTTAGGGAACTTTGGCTATAGCTATTCCTACTACCAGTGTACATTGACGACTTACTTTTCTGGAGCTCATGGTCTTAGTTTATCGGAGCACTAATAGGTTAAGTGACTTTTCACACACACACACACACACACACACACAGAGTATGTGTCGAAGGCAAGAGTTGAATTAAAGTATTTCTTACCCATAATGCCATGCTGCAGTTGGAATATTAGGAGATATAGGAGGGTAATAGGTTCACAGAAGTCTTGTCTATTGGATAATGTCATTTTCCTTGTATTACTGAGATGTTTGAGAGGAAAGTGCCAGTCAAAAAGATGGTTCCAAAATATTGCTATAACAATACATTCCTCATGCATAGGGGGGTGCTCAACACATTTTTTTTAGTGGAGTTGTTCTTACATAACTATTAGCAAGATTAAACATTACCCAGTTAGCATCTCAATAAATATGACATTTCAATTCAACCAGCACTTATCGAACACCTACTATGTGCAAGGCCCTGTACTAAGCACTGAAGATATAAAGACAAAATGAAGAATTTTCCTTGCCCTCAAAGGAGTTTACATTCTACTGAGGAAATGGTGAGGTAAGTACATTTCCAACAAGCTTTTTATTACAGGCCAGGGCTGACCAGGCCAATCTCCTGGTAGGTTAGGCTAAGAGGAGAATAAAATTAGATGTTTTTAGTCCATCTAACATTTAACAAAAGGATATTTACTTAACCTTATCACAACAAGGAAGGACATGCATTGAGGACACCGTGTTGATTCAGCTAAGTATGCCTCCTCTGCTTCTGATTTGCCCTTGGTAGTCTGCTGATCAAACTTCAGGGAAGAGTTTTAGCTCTTTATGTCTTTGTGCACTCAGGCAACTAGGAAGTAGTGTCAATAGCCAAAGCTTTTAGTCTTTTGAGCCAATTAAGTTAGAGAATTTCAATATGTTTTAAGGAAAAGAACTGGTCCAGTCCATAGATTTTCCTCCTACCACACTTGGTGATCCAACTTTCTTCCCACTCCACCATATTTTTGCCAGCCACCCTTGCCATTTGGACCAAACATCATACCCCAGAAGACTTAGCTCTTTCAAATTCAAAACTCTTACCTTTCGATTCCTGATGTCCCAAGTGGTGAAAGGCTCACAAGTGACCCATTATGTCAGGTTGCTATAGTTATGATTTACTTTCTCCCCCTCCCCATTTTTTCACTTGTTGTAGTCTGAGTTCCATGCCCTATCCCACCCTCCTTACAGTTCTGAAACTGTAGTCATATCAGTATCATCTTAATTACTGGAAAGGTGTGTCAATTTACTCCTGTATGGCTCCACTCACCATCTCTATGACTTTCCAAATCAAAATACCCCTCCCTGGCCAATGATCTCCTATGTATATTGTCTGTTATTAGAATATAAGCTCCTTGAGGGCAGGGATTGTCTTTGATTTTATGTTATATTTCTAGGCATTAGCACAGTGTTTGGCACATAGACACATACACGATAGGGACTGGACTTGTGATTTCATTGGTATAGAGAAATCCCAAATGATTCACTACCAATGTAAGTGAATACCTCTTCTGTAGCTTGCAGTCTTCCAGAGTGACCTAGGGCATTGAGAAGAAAAGTGACTTATCTGAGGTCCCACAGCAAATATATGTCAGGGGCAAAATTTGAACTCAAATTTGAAAATTTGAAAATTTGAACTTCTTGACTATGGGGACAACACATTAAGTGATTATTTGGTATAATCACTTAATTAGTTAATGAAATTACTTAATTACTAAGTGAAAGCACATTAAGTGAGTGCTTTATCCCAAGAGAAGTGTGCATTCATTCATTCGTTCATTCCTGAGCTATAGCAAATTAGAAGGAGAAAATTCTGAGGGAGGAGTAGCCAGAGGCAGTCATTGTCGGTTAGGAAAACAAGAGAACTATAAATGCAGACACAAGAACTCAGAAACACAGTAACATAGTTCCACTTGCTATTGAGACATACAAAGAACTATATCTACTTTGAAGAGCATAGATATATCTCAAGGATACATTATCCCCTCCCCGCCCCAGGATATTATGTTATTTAAGGCACACACACAGTAACACAGTAATTAATGCTCATAATTCCATTGCCTGGGGTCAAGAAGACCCATCTTCCTGAGTTCAAATCTGGCCTATGACACTTACTAGCTGTGTGACCCTAGGCAAGTCACTTAAGCCTCAGTTTCCCCATCTGTAAAATGAGCTGGAGAAGGAAATGGCAAACCACTCCAGTATTTTTTGCCAAGAAAATCCTAAATGGGATCATGAAGGGTCAGACATGACAAGCAACTGAAGAACGACAACAACAAATTATAGCTTTGTTACTTACTATCTGTGTGACCTTGGGCAAGTCTATTGCATAGAGCCTCTCTTTGTGAATTGGTTAATATGAGTAGTACCAGGTGATCAATACTATATTTAAGATCTGTAGGGATCTAAGTGTAACTGAAGTTGTATCTGCATGGCACCAATCATCAAGGTGTGTTAAAATTAAAAGGCAAAGACTTAGCCAAGGATCCAGATCCTCCAGAGAGGTAGGTAACTGGATTTTGGTCCAAGAGGCCAAATAGCTAGATGTTTGGCTGAACTTTCCACTTTCCATCGCATGTTTTGGCATCATATTAGACACAAACTTCAATTAGGCATGTACAGTGAGAGCATCCCAGATGGAGCAGGTATAAAGAAATATTGCCCTTTAGAATCCATTTGATCCCAACCCCCCCTTTTTAACACAAGAAAACATAAATGCAACAATAGATCAATTTGACTGTAAATATTATCTAAGTATGTCCTTTAAAAGCCAAAGGATTGTCAGATACAATTTATTTTCTACCAGTGCAAGCTGAGACATTAAGTGGCAATTCTACTTCCATTAGCTAAATCTGGCAAATATGCAACTGTTTAAAGGCATTGTCAATAGCCATTGCACAATTAAGTATTTGTACTGATGCCTTATTAAATTACCCTTTTCAAGTAGGCATAATAAACTAGGAGTTCACTGTACAGATTTTCATGGGGAGAGTCCAGATCAGTGGGGAATTTATTTAAAGAGAGTGTAGTCCAGTGAGTAATGAAGTAAATGTCAAATGTTTGGGGCCAAATCAATCTGAGTTGTCCTAAAACTTTTTTTGGCAGATGGTACTTTAAAGCCTAGGTAGTAGTAAAATATAGGGGATAGAGCTATTTTGATTTATAATGCTCCTGAAACCACTTCTAAATTGCAATATCTTTCTAACAGAAAAATCTATTTAGTTTCAAACAGGGAGCATTGCTCTATACCAGGGGTCTTCAACCTTTCTTGGAGGAGAAACTACTCTTCACTCCCCCTCCCCAACACTGTAATTCCTGTGTGGCTGGCATAGGGTGCTGGGTGGTGGTATTGGTGGCAGTGGGGATGGCAGTGGCGATGGTGGAGGAATGGGCATCTGGTGAAATCATTGAGATGGGGTGAGGAACTGAAAGCAGGAGATGTCCTCTTCTGCTAAGAATTTTGGGAAACTAGAAAATAGGATGTGGTAGTAGGGCTTAGCTTGGAGATATACCAGTCATGTAACATTTGAGAGATGGTGGGAGTAGAACTGGGAAGTATCAGATCTAGAGTCAGGACACACAGATTTAAATCCTGACTATGATGCTAATCAACTATGTGATCCTGGGTGAGTTATCTGACTTCTCTGAGTTTTAGTATCTTCATCTGTAAAATTAGGGTGATAACATTTATATTACCCACCTTGATAAGGTCATAGGATTTATACAGTCTATGTTATATAAATGTTTATTCCCTTCCCTTCTCTCCTCTTTAGAGCCACAAAGGACTTTTGAGGTTATCTAACCTAAATCCTCTCATTTTACATATGAGGAGACACTGAGAGGTTAAGGGATATCCTCAGGGTCCTATAGATGGGAAGTAACAGAGCTGGGTTTTGAACCCAGGTCCTCTGATTCCAAATCCATTCTCCTTCCAATACACTGTTCTGCCTCCTTCACAGGGCTTTCAAGACTAATCACTACATAAATAGTAGTAACTAGTATACTCTAATCTCATGGAGATTAGCATCTGCTCCATTTGATTCTTAATTGTCAAGACAAATATAATAGCAGCCACTAATGCAACAATTCTCAGTGAATAAAATTAATCAAAATAAAATTCTATTAATTAAATATACTATTTTTTAAAATTTCTCTTCAGGTAGTCCTCATTGTATCTTCTGTGACCTCATCCTCTGTTGGTCCCTTTTTTCCTTTACCCTTAAGAAGCTTTCATTTATCCATTGAACTCTCTTTATTTTGTGTTGTTCCTTTCTGGATGCTCTCATATAATGGCAGCTTTCCAGATAAGTATCAGAAAATTCAGACAAATCTGAATGTTTTGAACTGGCCTAGTACTACTTGTAACTCCATTGCTGATGACTAGGGTTGGCCCCTGAGGCTAGGGTGGGATTGAACTAATAGGCAAATGTACTAAGAGACTATCGTATATGATTCAAGATTCAGGGGACTCAGGGGGAAGATGTAAAAAAAATAATTATTTTGCTATCTCTATTGTGCACATACAAGTGTGGGATAAATCTTTTTATAATGTGGACAATCACCTTCAAATTGATCTATTTGAGAACTATGTAGTTTTGTATGATTTGACTGAAGATGGGATGCACCAGGAGTATGAATGTGCTGAAATCTTGCTTGGGTTCTATTATGTATAGAATTGACATAGGTAGGGGCAAGATGAGGAAAATGTGACAAAAAGATTAAATGACTTCTCCAAGGTCACATGGCAGAACTGAGATTAGAATTTAGGTTAACTGATTTCAATCTATCATGTAGATCCTCTATATTATTCTTCAGGTAGCAATATGTCTATAAAATATAATGTAATTTTCATGAACAGTATAAAACAATCATTTCCTTTTTAATATTTTCTAATAATAGGTATTATTTATGTGTAGCAATAGACATTTTTAGTGTATAAAATTCCATGCTTCCCAAATGCTTTTTCCAAAATACTTGGGGAAGAAAGTATTATATGTTGAAGCAGTAGTGGATTGGGAGACAAGGTAAGCTGAGAGGCAGTACATCTAGTTACTAGTCTGTCAGGAGCTAAGTGTGGGATTCTGATTAAGTCACTTTGGGAGATCTGAAGGGTGGCAAAATGTCTCTACCATAGGCTTGCCATGAAATGCTCACCACTGATTACTCCTCTTGGTTATGGCTTCAATGTCAGGCCGTGTTAAAATACAAATATGTTACCTGCTGGGGGATAAAACATCAAGTCATTATTCACCATTAACACTCTAGCAAACTTGATCAGATTAACAAATCAATTACCTACTAAGATCCTAAAATGATGAAGCATAGGATAGTTAAGTTTTGAGGGGATGCAGAAAGGCTCAGATCATGGGGAAATCTGGACAGTCAATGAACAATATGTGAGTACTTATCACCTAGACAAGAGAGAGAAAAAGCAATACTCATGAGCTTTGTAACCTTGGGTAAGATATTTCATTTCTATGAGTCTCAATTTCTTTCTCTGCAAAATGATATAATTAGACCAGATGATCTCTAAGATCATTTCCAGTTCTAAAACCCATGATCCTATGAAGATAAAAACTTACATGGGTTAGGGACAGGATCCAAGTTTCCACTGGGATAAAAAACTCCCAGATAAGGGAACTCCCTCTCTCAATGCGAGTCAGCATCTTCTCTGCAAATTAAAGTCTTAGGGAATTGGTCTTACAGCTGTTCTATGTCAGAGGTAGGATGTGAACTTTCTTGTGTTTGAGGCTAGCTTTCTCTATATTATGCTATGCTGTCTCTCTAAATGACAAATCCCTTCAAAACAAATACCCCAAACTCCTTCCATACTCCATTATTTTGTGTTCAGCCAGCCCTGCCACACAGGGAAAACAAATAAGACTGAAACAAACATCCTAAAGTTCAACAGTAATCTTAATTTATATTGGTTCCTCTTGGATCTTCATTTTTTCCTTCTTCTGGAGAAAGAATCTTGCTAGCCCCTCATTCTTTGTTAGGAGCACTGGAAAACAGCAGACTGAAGTCCTCTATTGATCTCCAGAATACAGGACAGGCAGAGCCTTGTAACTGCTCCCAACTGCCTTGGCAATTTGCTTCTATACAGACATGGAGAAACCCTATTCACATGCTGCCTTGGTATTTACTTGGAAGGCTGCTCTCCCTGGTCCTGACACTGCTAGATGGAGGAGAAATGAAAATGGCTCCTGAGTCAGAGTATAGATGAAAGAAGAGTGAGTACTAGGCACAACAACAGTCATTTTTAGTCAAGGGTAAATGAGCATAGGATTTATTTGAACCACTTAGCTCACCTCTTGTATATACAGTATTTCCTGTGACCTATTTTATATCCCATCAAAAGAAACAAACCCTTATTAATTCCTTCAATAAGGAGGATCGTGGATTTTGAGTAAAAAAATTCACCAAATTCCCCTTTCATTCACTTTAACAGTCTCATTCTATAATTTTGGGTGATGTATTTACTCATTGAACGTTGTGTGATCCATGCTCTGTCTTGTATTTTATATATTTTAAATTATAGGTTGGTATATTTAGTCAGTTTATTTTATATCCAACATTTAAGTAGATTTCATTTTATTGACATTCTATAATGCCCCTCTAATATTCTTATTATTGATTTTAGTATGTCAGAAATATTATTCATAGTGACACCTGCTGGAAAGCAAGCTTCAATTATATCAATAGATGCTGTTATTATAATATTGATAACATTAATATTTGATTATGACATAACTGTGATGCAAAGGCAATAAATGCGTTAATATATACACACATATCATTAATAAATAAGTTCCAAACAGCAGCAATCAATGTTGTTTTCAACCATCTTTAAAAAAAAAGCAAGTTTGCTATGCAATTACCAAGTGGATTTTAAATATAATGTATCTATTATCCACAAAAGTTCATCTAACCAAATGAGCTTGATTCTTCCTGAAAATAAGATGGGTTCTTGGCTCTCTAAAGTCATTGTAACCAGAACATCAACATGAAATCCATAATATAATATATAAAAAAAGAGATTTATCAAAACATAACAATGCCCCCCTCCCCTTTGCATGTTGCCTGGCAACCAGCATTGATCCAGCCAAAAAAAAAGTCACATGACTTAGGAATTGCTAGTGGCGATATTACCCTGTCATTTTTCTTTTTCATACCAAACCGATGAAGGTGCTACTAACTGGAGTACCCATTAATTGTTTCTTCTTTCTTCGAAGTTTAATTTTCATAACCACTTCTGCATTGAAAACTGGGATGTTTAGTCCAAATGGGTAGGGAAAGCAGCCTGACAGGCTGGTGAATAGAAAAGAGGCTTGTTTTTGAGAGGCAAAGATGAGGTTAGAATAACACAAAACTAGCATTTTACCTGAAATTCATCAGAGTCAATTCCTCAAATACTGTTCACTGTGAAGTCTGGACATAGTATGCGAAACCTCCTTTTTGCCCTACTTTTGTTTTAAACTTGTTACTAGTTTTCTGAGTCTGAGGAACACCTGGATCAACCCACATTTAATGAAAACACCTTGTTTGTTTGTTTGTTTTTTCTTAATAGGAAATTAACATACTGCACTCCATATTTGTCACTCATCCTAGCAGTCTGGAACCCACGATCCTACTGACATTGCCTTGTTTTTGTCCTCAGTATACTCTGACCTCTACAGAACCTGCACAACAACCTTTCTCTGCTAAAAGCTGTGGATCACAAAGCTCACTGTGCTCTGAGCATTTCCCTGCCCTCAGAGTCACTTACAAGGAATTAAGTTCAAACACGGAAAAAATAGTCAGTGGTAATTTCCTGGAGACACATAGCATTTTTTAAATAATGTGCCATTCCTTAAATTAATGTGACGGAGAAGATGCATTTGGCCTGCAGCAGGGAGGTTATTGGCAAAAATGAGATGCCAGTCAAGCCCTGGTGAAGGTGTCACAAGGAAACAGAATATTTCTCTATTCTACAAATACCCTGTCTGACATCTCAAATGACGAACTTGTTCTTTTCTTTCTTTTTTCTTTTTTTTTTCTTTTTAAAGGAAGTGGAGATGTATCCTCTAAATGGGAGTATATCCAGTTTCACTCTTTCCTCTGTATCACATGTATGTAAATGAGATTTGATGCTATTTTCCCATATTGCTTCTGTGGGTTTTTTGTTTCCTTTCTGTAAAAGCCTAACAAGAATGCAGCTTCAGAGACTCTTGAGTGGCTAATACCTGACCCCTCTCTCTCACATTACAGCTCCGAGTGACCATTTTCAAGCCAAAAGGTCATCGGCATCCCTATCCCTTTGGAACCAATGTGCATCAACCTTCTAACCTCTGCCTGGGAGAGATGATAGCTATTGGGGCTGCTATCCCTTCATTACAGATGGTCCATATTTTATATTTAGTGTGGGAGGTCAAATTTAGGAAAGCAATTTCTCTTAAAGCTAAGAGTTCCAATAATCCGACGTTGTCTATTGGCTTATGGGTGAGTGGCCAGTAATGGGTTTATGGGAAGCACTAGCTGGGCTGTCTTTGCTGGGGAGGGGATTATTCTTGTCAATCTAAATTTTTAGAATCAGTAGGCTACCATTGTTTATTATTCAGCGAGCTCTTATTAGATTGTATCTAGGCACAATGAAGCAAGCAGAGCATCCTTCTGAGCAGGCTTGCAGCCTGGATCAATATCTCCAGACATTTAAAATCTTGGATAAAATAATGCTACATTTTCATTTCGGCTCCAGATAAAGAGTGCTGGGTACAGTGCTGTCACTGATGGGGAGTTGGGGGGAGGAAGGGAAGTATGCACTAATGACATCAGCGAGGGAATTTATTTCCTAACAATGGCTAAAACCACGGATAAAATAGCTGATTTTTTTCATATGAAGTACAAATTAAATGGTGATATTTTATTGTTTTGTGAGTTTGTCCAAAATTTAAAAGGAATACAAAACTTGCATTTCTTGTGTTAATATTGGCTGGAATTCCAGAGAAAGGCAACTTAAAAAAAGAAGCTAACATTAAAATAATTTCTATCTCTCTCTGTATATATATATATATATATATATTTATATAATATATATGCATACACATATGTGTGTGTATATATATATACATTTCTAAATGTACACATACTCACACAGACACACACTCACAAAGAGACACTAGAATAAATAACTTGTGTCTAGCAGAAAAATCAAATAAAGCATAGAAACTTGAGGCCTAACCTAACTAAAATGACTTTAGGCCTTTTGGTTTATGTTGCCCTTGGAAGACCAAACTATCTGAGGAAATGTGGATTGGGTGAGATGGGTCACAACCTTCTTGTCCCAGATGAGAGTTTCTGGCTTAATGAACTCTGGAATAAAATAGAATCAAGAAAAAGGAAAAATAATAGCTTGGCTTTTGTGTTCAGACTTGAAGCTCAAATTCACTTAGTTTAGTTTCCAAGTGCTCTCAGGTCAATGGCAAAAATCTTAGGACATAAAGTTAGCCTCCCAGAGTTTATGCGAGAGTTGCAATAAATACTCCCAGCCCCAATTCCTTCTCCGCTGATCCCTTCATAGGACTGGTAGAAATAGTATTCATGGAATAATACATTTAGAGCTAAAAGGAATCTGTGGTCCAACCATCTTATTTTATAGATGAAGAAACTGAGGCCTATTGAGGTTAAGTGTCTTGCCTGAGCAGAATTAGGAGCAGAGAAGTAGATTTGGGTTTGCTATTAGGTTTCACATGATTTTCTCTCAATTATCCACTTGGAGTTAAAAGAGAAATTATTAGTCAGTCAACAAGTATTTATTAAATGCCTACTATGTGCCAGGTATTGGAATAAATGCTGGGGTTACAAAAAGAAGCAAAAGATAGTCCTTGCCCTCAAGGAGCTTTCAATCTAATAGAGGAGACAATAGACAAACAAATATGTACGAACTATAAACAGGATAAGTTGGAACTAACAGAGAGAAAGCACCAGAATTAAGAGAGATTAGGAAAGGTTTCCTCTTGAAGGTGGAATTTTAGTCGAGACTGGAGAGAAGCCAAGAGGCAAAAATGAGGAGGGAGAGCATTCCAAGAATAAGGGACAGCTATAGCTGAGCAAAGGAGTAACTTGTTCATGGAATAGAAAAGTAGCCAATGTTACCAGAACAAAGAACATGTGGTGGGGAGTAAGGTATAAGAAGACTGGAAGGTAAGAGAGAGGAGGAGTTTATAAAAAGTTCTGAATGATGAACAGGATTTTGTATTCAATTTTGGAGGTGATTAGGAGCCACTGGCATCTATTGAGTTTAGAGGTGACATAGTTATATCTGAGCTTTAAGAAAAGCACTTTGGAGGGGCAGAGCCAAGATGGCAGAGGGAAAGCAGTGACTGCCTCGAGCTCTCTCCCAAAGCCCTCCAAATACCTAAAAAAATGGCTCTAAAAAAATTCTAAAGCAACAGAACCCACAAAAAGACAGAGTGAAACAAATTTCCAGCCAAAGACAGCCTGGATGGTTGATTGGAAAGGTATATCGCGCCGGGCAGGGAGAGGAGCTCAGTTCAGTGTGGGCACGCAGGCCTCACCGAACCTGGAGCAGGCCTCAGAGGACTGAATTACAGGCAGCTGTGGTGGTTTCCAGACTTCTCAACCCCTGAATGCCAAAGACAACTTAGAAGGTCAGTGGGAAAAGTCTGTGACTGCCGTGAGAGAAGAGTTAGGTCTCAGCCGCAAGTCCCGAGCGCGGCCTGGGCCAGCAACTATTTCCTGAGCTTCTGGCCCACAGACTGAGGGGGAATCGAGTATCTGATCAGAGGGGGATTGCAAGGATCTCTTTGCCAGGGCTGAGGCAGGAATCTCTTGTTTTGCCCGTGATTGGATCTGGGTCACAGTTCTGAGGGGCGGTCCTGGGGCTAGGAGGAATGCTGTTGTGGTGAAGCTTGTTGTGACTGTGGAGAGGAAACACCGTGCCCCTTATCATACCACCTGGAAGAACTGAAAATTTACAGGTCCCTAGAAGTACCTCTGAATAAAAAAAAAAAGAAGTACCTCTGAAAACAGCTGTACAAACCCCCGAAGCTTGGGACAGTACACTCTTCACATCAGAAGCAGACTTTTACCTTAACAAAGAATTTAAAACTCAAGTAATTGACTGGGATCATGAGTAAGCAGTGCAAAAAGAGTCAGACTATATTATCTTACTTTGGTGACAAAGAAGATCAAAACATACAACCAGAAGAAGGCAACAAAGCCAAAGCTCCTACATCCAAAGCCTCCAAGAAAAATATGAATCAGTCCCAGGCCTTGGAAGAGCTCAAAAGGGATTTTGAGAAGCAAGCAAGAGAAGTAGAGGAAAAACTGAGAGTGATGCAAGAAAATCATGAAAAACAAGTCAGCAGCTTGCTAAAGGAGACCCAAAAAAATACTAAAGAAAATAACACCTTAGAAAATAGCCTAACCCAAATGGCAAAAGAGGTCCAAAAAGCCAATGAGGAGAAGAATGCCCTAAAAAGCAAAATTTGCCAAATGGAAAAGGAAGCCCAACAGCTTACTGAAGAAAATACTTCCTTAAAAATTAGAATAGAGCAATTGGAAGCTAGTGAATTTATGAGAAATCAAGACACTGTAAAACAAATCCAAAAGAATGAAAAATTAGAAAACAATGTGAAATATCTCATTGGAAAAACAACTGACCTGGAAAATAGATCCAGGAGAGAGAATTTAAAAATTATTGGACTATCTGAAAGCCATGATCAAAAAAGAGCCTAGACATCATCTTTCAAGAAATGATAAAGGAAAACTGTCCTGATATTTTAGAACCAGAGGGCAAAATAGAAATTGAAAGAATCCACTGATCTCTTCCTGAAAGAGTTCCCCAAAGGAAAACTCCTAGGAATATTGTAGCCAAATTCCAGAGTTCCCAGGTCAAGGAGAAAATATTACAAGCAGCAAGAAAGAAACAATTCAAGTATTGTGGGAACACAATCAGGATAACACAAGATTTAGAAACTTCTACATTAAGGGACCGCAAGGCATGGAATATAATATTCCGCAGAGCAAAGGAGATAGGATTACAACCAAGAATTACCTACCCAGCAAAACTGAGTATAATCCTGCAGGGGAAAAAATGGTCATTCAGTGAAATAGAGGACTTTCAAGCATTCTTGATGAAAAGACCAGAGCTGAATAGAAAATTTGATTTTCAAATGCAAGACTTGAGTGGAACTTGAAGAGGTAAACAGAAAAGAGAAAATCATAAGAGAATTATTAAGGTTGAACTGTTTACATTCCTGCATGGAAAGATGATATTTGTAACTTATGAGACCTTTGTCAGTATTAGGGTAGTTGGAGGGAAAAAATTATATGTACGTGTATATAGATATAGATAGAGGGCACAGGGTGAGTTGAAAATGAAGGGGTCATAGCTGGAGAATAAAATTAAGGGGTGAGAGAGGAATATACTAGAAGAAGGAGAAAGGGAGAGGTAGAATGGGGTAAATTATCCCACAAAAAAAGCAGAAAAAAAAGGCTCTTACAGTGGAGGAGAAATGGGGGAAGGTGAGAGGAAATGAATGAATCTTATTCTCATAGGATTTGACTTAAGGAGGGAATAACATACACACTCAATTGGGTATGGAAATCTGTCTTACCCTACAGGAAAATGGGGGGGGGAAGGGGACAAGAGAGTAGGGGAATGATAGAGAGGAGGGCAGATTGGGACAGGGAGTAATCAGAAGCAAATACTTCTGAGGAGGGACAGGGTCAAAAGAAAGAATAGAATAAATGGGTGGGCAGGATAGAATTAAGGGAAACAGAGTTAGTTTTTCACAGCATATCTACCATGGAAGTGTTTTGCATAACTGCACATATATAACCTACATTTAAAAAAAAAGCACTTTGTTGGCTAAATGGAAGATGCATTGAAGTGGGGATAGACTTGAAATAGGTAGACCTAGAGCAGGTTATTGCAATATTCCAAACGTGAGGTGATAAGGGCCTGTCCCAGGGCAGTGGCAGTATCAGAGGAGAGAAGGAGTTGTTTTTAAGAGATGTTGCAAAAGTGAAATCCACCGGACTTGGCAACAGATTGGATATTGGGAGTGAGAGATGCTGAGGAGTCAAGGATGGCACCTAGGTTGTGATCTTAGGGGACTGGGAGGATAGTATTACCCTTGGCATTAATAGGGAAGTTTGGAGGGGATGGTTTAGGAGGAAAGATAATGAATTTCCTTTTGGACATGTTGAGTTTTGGGTGTCTATTGGCTATCTAGTTCAAGGTGTCAGAAAGGCAGTTGGAGATGTGTGACTGAAGGTCAGCAGGGAGGTTAGGGCAGGATAGGTAGATTTGAGAAGCCTCAACATAAAGACTATAATTAAATCCATGAGAACTAATGAGATCACCAAGCAAAGTAGTATAGAAGGAGTAGAGAAGAGGACCCAAGACAGAGCTCTTGTGACACCTATGGTTTGAAGGCATGATCTAGATGAGGATCCAGCAGGAAAGGAAACTGAAAAAGAATAGTCAGAGGAGAACCAGAAAAGAACAGATTTAAAGCTGAGAAGGAGCTCATGGTTCATCTTGCTTGAACTCTTCATTTTTCAGATGAGTAGATGAAAGCCCAGAAAGATGAAGCAATTCATCCAAGTTGCTAGAGGTAACCAGTGACAAAAGAGGGATATAAACCCAGGTCCTCTTGCTCTAAAGTCAGTATGCTTTCCACTATGCCATACTGACTCCCTGATAAATTATAAATAAATATTTATGTTAGAAATTATAATAATATCAAATGATAACATTAATTTGTTAACATTTAACAGCAAGTGGAAAAGGAAATGGCAAACCACTCCTGTATCCTTGCCAAGAAAACCCCAAATGGGGTCATGGAGAGTCAGACATAACTGAAATGACTCAATTAAAAAACAAAAAAACAAAAAAAAAGAGCAAAGCATGATGTAGTGGCCAAAGAGCTGGCCTCAGAGTCAGGAAGATCTGGGTTCAAGTCCTGTCTTTGACACATACTAGCTGTGTGAACCTAAGTAGGTCTTTCAACCTCACAGAGCTCTAGGTCAATCTCAAAGTCTATAAACTGCAGGGAAGATGCTGACCTGCATTGATAGAGGGAGTTTCTTCATCTAAGAGTCTCCAACACCAATAAAGCTATAAATTAAATTTCTACTCCTACTTAACAATTGAGAGAAATGATTATTTCTCTCTTATATTAATAATCAATTATTGAAGTAGGACCAGGATTTTTTCAGAAACCTATAGGTCGTTCAGTCTCTGAAGGACATTGTTGATGGCTGAGATCACCCAAATCCCTGGGGTACATGCTTTTCGATCCTGGGTGGGAGACTCCCCCCGTAACTAGAGAACCTTATGGTTCTTTAATCTAAGGTGAAATCTGGCCCACTGTCTTTTAGTTAGCCAGGTCTGTGTAGAGGTGGACTCCTTTTGTCTAGGTCACCCTAGGTAAGGGTTAGTATGGATAAGCGATAAACCTCTTTGTCCAAGACTGAGCAATCAGAGTCAAATCCTCTAACCCTCATTAGAATAAACCCATCTCTCATTATAATATTAATTCTTCTCATTAACTGTCAACCAATCAGAGTTGGTTGCCATCCGCGGGAATACCTACTATTCCAAAGGCATATCAGCTTTGAGTGGGTTCCATGAAGGGTCTTTGGCATTTGAGAATGCCACTGACCCTTTTTTATTAATTATCTGCTAGCAATAATAAAATGATTAACTATCCAGAAACCAGGTCTCTTAAACTTTTTATACATCGCACAATAGAGAAACTGAGGCACTGGAACTTGATGTGACAAAGATAATCCTAATAAAGAATCATTTCTGCATTCTCAAAAGCTGTTCCTCTAGTATAAGATTATTGTTACAGTCAATTCTTATAGTTTGCCTTAGTTATGTTCTATAAGTCGCTGCAAACACTGAATTAGCGAATACTGAACTGTTGCTCCTAGGGGAAATACTGAGGTAGGTTCCAGTGAGCCTCTGGCAAGAATATTTACTTTAGCACTTTCTGGAGAAGCCTCAAGTACAATTCAGTCAATTTTCTTTTCTTTTTTTTAGATGTACCATATTGTTGATTCATTAACATTGAAGTCACAGCCAACAGTGTTATAACTTATGCCTGAATGAAGTTTACTTGACACATGAATTTTATCCATAAGCTACATAACAACCTTCTTGTGCATAGCAATACTAGACAGTGCCTCAGCACTCCTCACTGGGGCCATTTTAAACAGTGAAATCACCAACCAAAGGCACAAAAATGCAAGAAATGAGGTACCAAATAGACTGTGAAAAGGATTGTTGTTTAAAATATGAAAGTTAAAACAGGAATCGGCAGAATGTCACCTTGTCCAACCTCAGCTGAAAACATATGCATCAGGTGACTCAAGTTTTTTTTCTTTACCACTCTTTATATGTCCACAAACAACCACAAAAGTGCCATGATAATTTGGGGATTACAAATAAATTTTAATAAATAGGCAAATTCACAGATACTAAATCCATGAATAATAAGGATCAACTGTATTTTAATATGAATTAAATTTTTCAGCAATTTGACTCTTCCTTGTTTGTCTTTTAATGTTAATAGTACAAAGAGATGAGATAAATCACCAATCCAAACCAAATGAGTCTTATTGCCTATATTGTTGGTATTTGAATTTCACATTGAGATTAATTGCTATTCATAAGCAAGACCCTATTGGTTGGTTGAATAATGATCAACTATCATCATTCAGTTCTTGAGAGACTCAGAAAAGTCACTCTAATTCAACAACCAGAGTTAATCCTACAGGCAGGTACAAAAGGCAATCATCTAGTTGTATCATAGTATCACTGTTGGGCCACCTTACTCCAAAATAACTTTCCCTCCCTCCCTTCCCCATAGCTGCATTCCATTGAGTACTGAAGACTTTGGGGTTTTCAGAGAGGCTTGAATGAAATGCAGTCATCTTTAGACTATGTCTGCAGTCAGGTAATTAGCAGTGATCCTCAGAGATAATACAGAATTATCTTGGGAGAGATGAAGGTTTACTGTGGGGATAGAGAGGGAAAAGGAAAGAAAATACAGTTGCTGGGGAGATGGGATGTTATGAAAGATTTCCCTTGCTTCCCAATTTTGCTTAGTAATAGCTCTCTGAATAACCCATCTTCAGAACTGATGTAACAACAAGTCAAATTCAACTCTTACATAAATTCCTAGCAAGTCACATAAAATATCAATAAGTTAGAAAGATAATTGACATTTATGTGGGGCTTTTCACAAACATATACTTTTCTCATAATAATATTAAGGATAAATAGTAGTAATGTGAATAAATGATTGAAAAATAATTTATTAAGTGCTTATATTCTAAGAACTATGTTAAGCATCAGGAATACAACTATAATAGCAAAGATAGTCCTTGCTGTCAAGGAATTTACATATTTTTATTCCCATTTCACAGATGAGGAAACTGACTCTTAGAGAGGTTAAAAGGTCCCATAGCTAGCAGGTAGCAAAGTTAGGACTCAAATCAGGCCTTCTAACTCCAAGTTTGGGACTCTTTCCAATATAGCATGTTTTCTTTAAGTATGACCCTTTAATCAATCTCATAGTCTTCCTTTAGAGATCCTTCTTGTAGAGATTTTTCCTCTGAGATGCAAACAAGGTGAACCCAGGCTACTGATATAAAAGTAATAGGTCTAATTGTACTTTATGAGTTCTTCACTTGGCCATATCATTTGAAGATTATTAATTCTTACCTTTTTAGGAATAAAGGATTTGGAGCTAGACAAGACATTAGATTTCATCTAATACAATGTTCTTATCTTACAGATGAGGGAATTGAGGCTAGAGAGGTTGTATACCTTATCTGTGATCATAGAACTATTAAGTAGAAGAATTGAGATATAAACCTAGGCTTTCTGACTCAAAATTTACTGTTCTGTCCACTATTCTACCCTACTTCCTACATTACTAAGTGGATCTACCAGCTGTTGTCTAATTTTAATTAGTGACTCATTGTATAATCTTGGGTATATATACATGTATGTGTATATATATGTGTGTGTGTGTTTGTATGTGTACATATACACACTTATATACATGCATGCATGAATACATATATACATATATATTATATATAAATACCTTGTCCATTGGTGCTTTACTTTCAACATATGCTGAATGGTAATGCTACCAATCTTACAAGGTTTATTATTTTAAAGAATAACCAATAAATATGACATGATGAATAAAGTATGTATTACTGTAGACAAAATTGTCTTGTTTTGTTTATTTCCATTTTTTTAATAGTGAGGAAAAGGGTGCTTAAAACAGAGCCTTGCATGAACCATGATAATGGGGCAGGATATAGTTGATGATCTGAGAAACAGTCTGAGAAGGAATAGTCAGATAGGTAGGAGGAGAACCGAGAGAGAACAATGTCACAAAAGCCCAGAGATGAGAGAGCATCCAGGAGGAGAGGATGACCAAGAGCACCAGATATTTTGGAGAGATCAAGAAGGATGTGAATTGAGAAAAAAAACTATTGGATTTGGCACAAAGAGATCTCTGATAACTCTACTGTGAGCAGTTTCAGTTGAATGATGAGGTTCAAGTCAGATGGCCCGTGCTTGAGAAGTGAGAAAGTAGAGGTAATACGGGAGGCTATATTTTTTGTCTAGGAACCCTTCTTTCTTTTGACACTGCCACCAGCCTGGTGAAGGTCCTCCTTACCTTATGATTTGTCTATTCTGGCTGGCCTTTCTGCCTCAAGTCTCTCTTCACTCCAATCCATCCGCCACTCAGCTGTCAAATTGATCTTCCTAAAGAGCAAGTCTGACCATGCCATCCCCTTATTCAATCAGCTCCAGTGGTTCCTAATTACTTCTGAAATAAAATATAAAATCCTCTGTTTGGCATTCAAAACCCTTTATGACTTACCCCCCATCCCATATTTTTCTACTCTTCATATGCACCCCACGTATTCTATCTAGTGACACTGATCTTGTTGTTCCTCACATAGGACAGACCATCTCCTCACTGTACATTTTTGACTGTCCCCTATGCTTCAAATTTTCTCCCTCCTCTTGTATTAGAAGTATTCTCTAATGCAAATATTGCATTAGAAGCCTCCTGGCTTCCTTCAAGTCCTAGCTAAAATCCTACCTTTCACAGGAAGATTGTCTTGATCCTCCCCATACCCCCCATACTAGAATCTTCCCTTTGTAATCATCTCCAGTTTATCCTGTATATGTTGTTTGCATATTGTCCTCCCCATGAGACTGTGAGCTCCTTGAGAGCAGAAACTTATGTTTTGTCTTTCTTTGTATCCTCACCTTAGCACAGTGCCTGGCTCGTAGGAGGCACTTGGCAAATGCTTGCTGACTAACTGATTAGAGTTTGGCCATGAATGTCAAAAGAATGGAGAAACAAAATACAATGGAAGTTCAGAGGAGGAAGAGTTCTTTTTCAGCTGGGGTGATCAGGACAGGCTTAATGGAAAATATTACATTCGAAACAGACCTGGAACAAAAGGTAATATTTCACCAGATCAGAATTGGGGAGGGCATTTTAGGGAATCTTGTGAGCAAAAATGTGGAGATGTGAAAGTGAAGGATATTTTTCTGTAATGGTGAATAGTTCAGCCTGGTTGGTTCCCGTGGAGGTTCCTGTTTAGGCTATCAGATTAAGTCCTCAGACTAAAATTCCATTATGAAACTCCACCCCTCTTCATATAAGACATTTCCCTATTAGAATCTTAACTCATTGAAGGCAGGGACTGTCTCACTTTTGTCTTTGTTTACCCAGCATGTGACCCAGTAGGAGCAGAGTAGGTGCTTAATAAATGCTTATTTGTTCATTCATTCACTCATTCATTATTGACTTGTAATGCTCAATATTTGCATTAGAGAATACTTCTTTTTCCCACAATATTGGAGGAGGTTATTCTCTATGTAAATCATTTCCCAGTCATTCTGAATTGGGGTTAGCAATGTTACAAAGTCACCTCCAAGGGCAAACAGGGACAAGTCTAGAAAATGTATCTATTTCTGCTCACCAGTATTCATGTGCCGCCGTGTCTGCAAAGACAAGGGTATTTCTGAGAGTGTCTGAGACACTGAGGCTGACTCTGCCACTGGGGAGTTAGCGGCAGACCTTCTGTTAACAAACCTTTGTGATACCAGTGAGAAATTGATATTTGCTGATAGCAGTGTACCAAAATAAAATTACAAGACTGCATTAAAAAACCTTTGTAAAGAAGGTTGAAAGCATTACAAAAATGACTAGATATCTTAGGCATTAATATTTGATTCAATATCTTTCAGTTGCATGTGGCATATTTTGATGGAAGAGGCATGTACAGATATAAATATAAATTGGAGCACTATCAGGGCCAGCACTGGCTCTCAGCAAGATTCCCAGCTGGATGGATTTGTTAGGCCTTATAGCTTCACTGATGGAGGCTTTCCGGAGGTTGTACTGTCAAGTAAAGGAATCAAAGAAGGTTTTCCCACACTAGTTGAATGTGCAAGCTCTTATCAGACAGTAAGCAACCTCTATAGTCCCAGTGTATGAGTTAACCCTCCTTGCCAAGACCAATCCCTCCACTCATGCCCTTCATCCTATTGCTTCTTGTTTCCTCTGGGAGCTTACATTCTCCCATTTCAATTTCTTCATCTCTACTGGCTTCTGCTTTATCATCTACAAAGAAAGAAAGGAAAGAAGAAAAAAGGAAGGAAAAAAGGGAAAGAAAAAGGAAAGAAGGGAGAAAAGAAGGAAGGAAAGGAATAAAAGGAACAGAGGGAAGATGAAAAGAAGGAAGAAAGGGAAGGAGAAAGGAAGGATGGGAAATAGAAGGAATGAAGGAAGAGAAGAAGGAAGGTGAGAAAGATGAGAAAAAGCTCTTGTTAAATGCCTATTATGTGCCAGGCACTATGCTAAGTGCTTTGTAAATATTTTCTCATTTCTCATTCTGTTCACAACAACCCTGTGAGGAAGGTGCTATTATTACCTCCATTTTACATATGAGGAAATTGAGACACGGAAATTTAATGATTTTCCCAGAGTTATACAGCTAGTAAGTGTTTAAACTTTGATTCAAACTCACAGCTTCCAGAGTCCACGTGCAGTATTCTATCCACTGTACTACCTAGCTGCCATGCTAAAGTTGCCCCATCCCCTCCCCTCCAAACAAACAAATAACATTCTTGTCCCTTGACTCTGCCTTTAGCTCAAGCTGTTGATTTACATTTGGCTAGGGATCCTAGAATCATAGTTGTAAGGCTGGAAGGGATTTTAGAGACCATTTAGTTCAACACCCTTGTTTTATAGATGAGGAAACTGGGACCCCAGTAAACTAAGTCACTTACTCACAGTCACACAAGCAGCTAAAGTCAGAAGCAGGATTTTAATGAAGATCTTTTGACTCTGATCAATTAATCAACAAACCTTTATTAAGTGCTAGGGATATGAAAAAAAAAAAGACAAATAGTTTCTGCCCTAAAGGAGTTTCCAGAAGCAATGTTCTTTTCATTCACCACTAGATCACGTTCTAGAATGCAGTCAACACTTGGAGCTTCAAAGTGCTTACCATCAACACTCCTTAACTACTTGCAAGCTGGTGTCTGATGCTCCCATTCTAAGGAACACAGGCATGGGACAGGTGTGCTCAGGTGTGCCAGCACACAATGAGGAAAGCATTACCATTATTTATTCTTCTTAATCTCTATGCATGTTTATGCTAAGGAACGTTCTCTTCCAAGGTCACCAATAACCTTAATTGCTGAATCAAATGGCCTTGTCTCCCTCTTCATTCTCCTTGACTTTTCTGCAACATTGAGTAGTAATAACTAGCATTTATATAGTGCTTTAAAGTTTGCTAAATGTTTTACAAATATTATTTCATTTTATCCTCATAATAACCCTGGAAGGTAGGTGCTATTATTTTCTCCATCTTACAAATGTGGAAACTGAGGCAGAGAGAGGGTAAGTGACTTTCCCAGGATCACATAGCTAGTAAGTGCCTGAGGTACTTGCATTTTAATTCAGGTCTTCCTGACTCCAGGTCCAATGCCCTATTCACTTTGCCATGTTGACTCCCTTGCCCCCTTCTCCTGGATCTTCTTTCCTTGGCTCCAAGTTGTCTTCCTATCTATATTTTTGCTCCTTCTCAGACTCATTTACTATTCATGGTTCTTTCAACCCCACTAAATACAACTGTCCCCCCAATTTTTATTCTCAGACTTTCCTCCACATATTCTTTCTCTTGATGATTTTTCCCATCCCAATGACTACAATGATCATCCCAAACAGATTTCCCAATTTATTTAGCTTCATTCTCTCCCTCGATTTGCCCTACATCTCTAAATGCCTGCTTGACATGTTCTCTCCTCACTTCAAACGTGACAACTTTATTTCATATCTTCCCTATACTGCCTTGAGTAGGCAATTTGTACAGCACACTGACCAACTATTTGTCTTTAAAGAACATAGTTTACCCAGACCCCAAATAATATACATCAGTACCAAAGGAGGACTCATTATTCCTTCCAGAAACAAATAGAACCTAATACTAACACAAAGTTTCAATTCAAGAGTAAAGGTGTAAACAGAAGAAAACACCAATGATAAAAATATATGGATTCGTGGATGATCAAGACACAAACCCAGAAGAAGAAAATAATTGTATATGTTTTGTAAGCAAGAGCTCAAAGAAATTCATAGATTTGCCACAAGATCTATCGTTATCCTTGTAAAAAATAGAGCAAGAATTAAACAATGACAATTTAAGTGAAAGGAGAGATTCTTCTTCTATTGAACCTTCCATTGTAACAACCACCCCTACCATCAGAACAACAACAACAACATTTAAGCAAAAACAAGGTACACAATAACCCCACATGCCAGTGTCTTCAGCATCTATAGTCTCCTATCTCTCTACTGAAAGGGCGTAGGTATTTCTCATCATCTGTTTCTTCAAGGACAAGATTAGTTATTACAATTAAATAGAGTTTGTCTGCTCTTTAGTATTGTTTTCATTATATTATCACATCATGATATATATTGTCCTACTGGCTCTGCTTTCTTTCTTTGTCATCAGTTGATGCACGTCTTCCAATATTTCTTTGAATCTGCATACCTTTTGTTTCTTATGGACCAAAAAGTCTCCATTACATTCATTTAATATAATTTGTTCATCCATTCTTTAATTGAGTGGCATCTATTTTTCCTCAGGTTTTTTTGCTATTGAAAAAGTACTATTAATGGTATATATCTATATCTAGGTCATATTATATATATATATATATATATATATTTACATATATAAACATAGACATGGAAAGTTCATGTATATAATATATACATTGATGCATTCTATTGACCTCCTCTGTATATATGTCCAGCAGTGGACCAGATAACTAGCTCAGAAAATATGGATAGTGAGTAATTTCTCTCACATAGCTCCAAATTTAATGCTATTTCAGTTATTAACAAATCACTTCTATTTCAGTTTTTTACCCTTCTTTTCTCTTTGGAACATTCATGCTCCTTGACTTAAAGCAGGCCTTTCTCTGAGCAGGAAGGAACTTCAGAAGAAAGAAAGAAAAATTACATTTAAATTCTAGGTGCAGGATAAATTTCCTCTACTTCACAATTCTGCCTAGGGCAAGGCCAGCTCTAATCTAAGATCTGATTATTTTAAACTGAATCCATTAAACCCCAAGAATAAAACCAAAAGAAATGGGGAAACAGAAACAAAGTATTCAAAAACTTTGTACCCAAGGCTATGGTCCATTTGTTGGCATAGTTGGCATTCACAGGTGCATTGTGATAGAGAAAATTTGGTTGAATGAGTGAATATCTGCTAATATGGAGTCTAGGTTCATACTTAGGACAAGGTGGCACTACATTGAGTAGAATTTTATGTAATTGGCTATTTGGAAATGGTGGGTGGCACTTGCTTTTATTTAACTGTGGAAAGAGATTAATTGTTACAATTGCAATTTTACCAAGCTTAGTAAGCAGCAAGACTGGCTGTACTTGAGATGACCAAGGCCCAGGAACTGACGACAGTGGGACACATAGTTGACAAAGCAACATGCAATACACATATTAGGGAGGTGTGGCACCAAGTCTGGCAATGTCTCTGTAGGAGGTCACAGAATAATGTCATAAAGATCTGCCATAAGTTAATAGGCAGAGGTCCAAGTAGATATGCTGATTGGTATCAAGCACTCAGTCACAGAGACTTGATTTTAGGATCAGTATTCATCTCTAGAATGACTGGTATGGGGTGGTAATATTTCTAAAATAATATGCAAATCCCAGAGGAACTGAAAAACAACAACCAAAGGAAGGAAGGATACATAGTGGTAACTAGTGACTCATTATATAGCCCTTTAAGTTTAAAAAAAATGCTTTCCTCACAACAGTCCTGTAAGATAGGTAATACAAATATTATTCACTCCATTTTACAGATGGAGAAACTTAGGCTTAGAAAGTTGAAGTGACTTTCCCATGGTCACATAACTAATAAATGTCTTAGTTAAGCCTTAAATCCAAATCATCTGACTTCATGTTCTTTGCTATTTCTATTATATCACAGACTGCAACATCTGACAATGTCATTTTAATGACTGAAGGAAAAGTCTGATGTATGGTGAGTAAATAAAATTAATGAAAAAGTAGTGCAAAGGCAAGCCTATAGTTGATGGGGAATAACCATACAATTTTTTAAAAACCAAGGGAATAATTTATTTCACATTTATAAAAATTAAAGTTTACCTCAAAGTAGAAACAAGATTAAAATAATGCATATCTTCACGACCAATTTAATGTATGGATAACATTTGATGTTATGAATTGTTAACTAGTGATTATTGATACATACTCATGACATCAGAGTGCTAATATCTAAACTTTCTGCAGGGGAAAGGATTACTGTGTGAAAAAAGATGGAAGAAGGATAATTGGCCTCTGCCATTTCAGTTATTTCCATTTTGTAAAATTAAAGGACTACCTTTACATATAGCAAGTCAGATTGCCATCTATCTTAATTGGTAAGTAAAGTCACTCATAGTTTTAAATTGCTAACGCAGGATAAATGAGAACCCAGCAGAAAATCTGCAAATTTGCCAAAGCAACATCAAACTTTGATTAAACCACCACCATTAACAACAATAACCATATTTTTCATGATACCTCTTCATATCACCCTGACAAATCTCAGTCTAATTTATGACTAGTGTAAATAAGCAGTAAAGGAATTGGGTTTGATCCCAACGAGGATCAAGCTAGTTTTGTGATCCTAGATAAGTCAGTAATCAAATAAGTAAATAATTAAATAAGTAAGCAAAATTAAGATAATATTTGCATTATATTACCTCACAGGATTGATCTGAAGAAATCATTATATGAATAGGAGATGTTATTATTAGTAGTATTGGTTTTAATAAGGTTAAGTTTGTTGGTTAATTTCTTATGGATAATATGCCTGAAATTTGTGGAGACTCTACTAGGTAAATGAAAGAGTCTGTTAAGAGAGTTTAGAAATGGTTTCCTAGTTAGATTATCAGGCATGGCAAACATACCTCAGAGAATTTTTTCTTAAAAAAAGTTTAAATCAATAATCACCAAACTTTTAAGACACAAAGAACAAGGAAGAAGACATACATATGTATATGTAATTCACACACATATACATATATATTTATGTGTTTGTACATATATGTATATATGTTTAAATGTTTGATGCTCTTTATTTTTAGTATTTATCACTGCTCACTTGTCCCTCTCTCTCTTCATTCCAAGTTATCTCAGAGAATTTAACTAGAATCCAATAGATACTGCATTTTCTGGCAAATAAATATACATTTAAATGATATTAACATTAATTACCTAAGATATTTCCTAATTACCTATAGATATCTCATGTGAGTGAAAATACAATTAGGAAAAAATTGAAAACAAACAAAAGACGTAAATATAATGGATATGTGGTTTCAGTATACTTCAATTATTTTTAGCTGCTGTCTGGACTCTTTTTGACTATGCTTATTTGTTATAAGGGTTTTTTCCCTTCTTTTTTTCTCTCAGTTCATTAGGAAAGGAGGATAAGGGTGGGAAGGGGAGAAGAGTTTAGAGTAGCAATGCCCTCCCAAAATGGGACCATTGAAACATTTTTAAATTGGCCAGAAGAAAAAAGGAGATTCACAAGGAACCAATAAGCAGGAGAGTTTTGAAACTAATATGTAGAATGTAATATATGCTTTAAAAAATCATACATTATGAAAGGGAGATTCATGATTTCATAGTGAATTCTCTTTCTGTGTTTTGGTTTGAATGTAGAAATACTCTTTTTTGGTGTGAGTTGAGAATAAAAGTGAAAGACCTTATTTGTTTTCTCGAAGCATTGAAACCCAGGCTCCTCTCCCTGGTGCAGGATCTCAGATATTGGATCCCACTTAAGAGAAATTATTCAGAACTTGGGAAGTTAGAGTTAGATCTTGGGAAAAAGGAAAGCCATGTTTTACTCTGAGACAAGAAGGAAAGAGAAAATGTTTTAAGCTACAGAACAATTTTGAGATGAAAAGAAGGGAATTTGAGGGAGCTCACATCACATGGCTTTGTTTCAGTAAAGTAGAAGGCAAGGTAATTTGTAGACACCAAGGTGTACCGTTGAGGACTTGAGTGTGGAAAAGAGGTGGTTTAATCACAGTGGAATTCCACAGTGGGTCAAGTAGTGATGATTAAAAGAATATGCACAGTGCTGGAATCCTAGCTTAGGTTAGACTGATAGATTGATTCCACATAAATGAGTTAAGCCTCTGAAGGAACTTGAGATAAGTTATAAAATGGCATCAATTGATTAGGTTACCTGTCATATAAACAAATCTTTATATTTCAGAAATAGAGAGTTAGAAGGCACTTGGCCAATGACTGTATTATTACAATATTAAGATTTATCTGACAAATACAAATAAAATAATACTAAAACAGTGCTTATCTCGGAGAACTATTGATTTCTTATGAATTTATGTCACTTCGTGCTATCTCTGTGAAGAAGCAAGGAGTCAAGAATTATTATTTACATTTTACAGTGGTGGATTGAGGGTAAAGTGACTAAATGACTTGCCTAAGATAACAGAGTTATTCAAGGGTCAAACATCCAATTCACCTTGAACTTTTGGATTTGTAGCTGATATTCCATGCTAAGAGATGGTGTAGTATAGTAGGCTTAGAGTTTGGGGACCTGTTTTCCATTCATCATTCTGACATTCACTAGTGGTGAGACAGTAGCCAAGTCTCTTAAACTCTTTGATTCTCAATTTCTCCATCTGTGAAATGGGGGTAACAACATTTGTGCTAGCCACTTCAAAGGGGTTGTCATGAAAGCAGTGTTTGTTTTTTTTAAGTACCAAATAAATATGATCTACTATAATTATATTTGATTGACTTATTAAATGGGAAACTACTTACTAGGTGATGAGGGTCAATCTGAGACTGCGTGTGCTATGGGAAAACTCACATTGACTATGGCCTGGTGACAGGTCAGGTGTTGCAGCTGTTCAGCATAGCAATGGCACCCATGGCACTGACCCTTTTGGGTCCTCCTGACTCACAGATTGATGACAAATCCTGTTCTGACTGATAACAGCTTTTAGTTGTTCTATGTCTAGACACAATCAGTGTTACTGGAAACCTGTCTGTTTTCTTTATATCATGGCAATTGTACCGCTTTGCTCATGAACTCTGGGCTCCAAGGGGACAGACATATCTTTTCAACTTTAATATTTCACAGTGGTGGTGGGTTTTGTTTTATGTCTTAATCATCAGATATATTTGGCCCTATTCTCCCTCTCCTGACACTCCAGCTCTACTTTGTGTGTTGATGGAACAGGAAGAGCTTTAGAGGAAGCTGCTTTAGAGGCAGCTGTGGAGTAATGGAAAAATTGTGAATTTGGACCCCAAAGGGCCTAGGTTTGAATCCCAACCATGCTTTGGGACCCTAGGCAAGTCTCTTATCCTCTAGGCTCCAGTGTCCTCATACATAAAGCAAGGAGATTGGATTAGAGGACCTTTGAAGGACCTTCCAACTCTAAATCTATGAAACTATGAAAACGTGGGTATCAGAGCAAGGAGGATAGGAAGTATCTCTTCAAAAGCATGAAATCCAAGATAATGGGTAGGGTTCATCCCATGAAAATATATGCTTTATAATCTAAAAATTGGTAATGGCTTGATGTATGCTAGGACTAACCCCTGCACCCAGTATCATCATAAGGGATTACAAAGTTCAGATATTGTGCTGAGCTGCAAAAGGCTAAGATATTCTCTCTGAAG
>NW_020954626.1:4413595-4497599 GCF_900497805.2 Vombatus ursinus
GGGAGGGAAGGGTAATTTCAATTAATGTTGATTTGTAGAACAGAATAAATCAGCTCAAGATAGTGGCATTTTATAATGTTGGTATAAAATTGCACCCCCCCCCACAACAAATAAACAAAAAACCCAAAACATGGATGAATGGTACAAAACTATGTTTGAAATTTATCTCAGCTCCATATCATTTTCATTGTAGATTTCCCTTAAGCTCTAGTAAAGGTGAATTTGTATAACTCACTGCAGTGCACAAGATGGTGTAAGGAATACTGTCAGAGAGGAGAAGATTGCAAAAAGGCTATCTATCCAAGAGTGCAGGTGTAAGGAGAAGAAATATCTCATTTTTACCCTTAGATATTGGAGATAGAGTTTAGTTTGAAACCAGAAGCAAAGACTTAACCCAGCTGGGAGGAGTTTTCTTCTTGTGAGCTGCCAATGTGGAGTGCTATTATTTCATTACATTCTTCTAACCACCTTCCTTCCCATACATTTGATGCTACAGAGAGACAAAGGGCTTATACATAGTCCCTTCTTGTTAGTGGAAAGTTACAGTACTTTAGTGGAAAGTAAGTGTAGAAGCTGTACATACTCTTTTTGAGGGTAGTTAGTGGACATAGAATTAAAGTTAGAATCAGGAAGACCTGAGTTCAAAATGGTCTCCAACCATGACTAGCTGTGGGACTCATGACAAGTTGTTTAACTTCTCTTAGCCTCAATTTCCTTATCTGTAAAGTGGGAATAATGGCACCTACCTCACAGAGTTGTTGTGAGGATCAAATGAGGTAACTCATGCAAAGTGTTTCGCAAACCTTAAAGTGCTAGATAAAGGTAAGCTATTATTATTATTATTATTATTGTTAATTACTACCATTATTGGAATGCAATACAACTGAAGAATGAAAAAACACCCATTAAATAAAATGTGCCAGGTTGATTTTAGAAAGAGATGGAAAGATTTGCATGAAATAATGAAGAGTGAAATGAGCAGTACCAAGAGAACACTGTGTATAGTAAACAACATTAATATTTGCAGAGTAACTGTGAATGTTAGCTATTCTGGGTAATGTGAATATGCAAATCACCTATAAAGGAAATGCTATCCACCTTCAGAAAAAGAACTGATATTCGGAAGTATGTATGGTATAGTCACACATATATATATCTGTGTCAAATGTTGGAATTCTCTAATACAGGGTTGGGATGCTGAAAGGGAGTGAGACAACTTGGAACTAAAAAAAAAGTAAGTGAAATAAATATTAAAAAACAACTCCATGCCAAGAACTGGGGATAAAAAGAAACATTTCAAAATCAATCAATTAACAAGCATTTATCATAAGCATATCATATACCAGATACTATAGGAGATTCTAAGAATATAGAGACAAAAAAAATGAAACAGACTCCACACCTCAAGGAGCTTACATTCTACTGAGGAAATGATGCATGTATGTATATATATAAATATAAAATATACATAAGGTAAACTCAAAGTAATTGGGGAGAGGGCACCAGATGCTAGAAGGGACTATTAAGTAGAGACTTCTGTAAGGCACAGATAAAACAGTCCCTACCTTCAGGGAGTTTACAGTTTAGAGGGGGTAGCAATGCAGATCATAATAATATACAATAATTCATGATAAATGCATCCCTGTTACAAAGTAAGAGCCATGAAGTAAGGGCTACACTTGCCTAGAGAAGGGAGAAATTTGAGACCATGACCGAAAGTTCCACATCTGTGCCTCTAGGAGGAGAAATCTGATAAATAAGTGATTGATCTGACTATCCAAAACATAGAGACCATCAAAATTTTTGAGGTGAGGATATCCCAAACATTTCTCTGAAAAACTGATCAGGTTTCGGGTTTAATGAAAAATTACATGGGAGTCCAAATGGTCATTTTATTACTCTGGGTTCTGAAGAAACCATGGTCTCCTGCACTGGTGCTTTATTGGGATAGATTGTCTACATAGTGAGGTTATATAATCAGTCAAGAGGAAGGAACCACAAGAGGTCATTAAGCTCATGACCTTGCTTCTAGGCAAGACTCTATACAAGGGATCCCAGACAAATGAGTGTCAACTTCTATTCCCAAAGATCTTCAAGAAAGTAGGTTCCATAACCACTCCTGTTTTCTCTTCAAATACAGTAAAGTGGTGATATGTCCAGTTACTGGAGATGTGTTAAGATTATATAGCTCCAGAATTGAAATAGAAATGTGTAGTTAGTAGTACCTGACCCACAGTGGAGAGAATTGCAAGTGTGAGTCAATGACATAATGGATAGAGATATGATATGAATGGATCCTTAGACTGAACAATAGGGACCATTCAAACAGGTCTTGTTTGTCAATTTAGCTTATTTTATGAATGAGGAACAAGGATAAGTTCACAATAGAATGGAGGATAAAGATTATATAAGGATAAGGGTATGGGAACCCAGATTGAGGTTGGGGAATATGTTGGCATGGAAATGACAAGAGGCATTTCCTGAACTCCTACCTACTAAGTTGTAGATGGGCTATAATCTACCTTGGGAGAAGGAAGGAAATCACTGACCTTTCACACATTTGATTCTTCAAGAAATTTGTTTTAGATGGGCATGCCAGAATAGAAGTATGAAGTGAGAGAAAAGCTTCCAGATGGAGATGTTTCTCCCCCAAATGAGGGAGAGATAGAATGTTACCAGGCCAAAACCAAAAGAAGCTATAACTTTGGGTCATAAAGAAGAAAGTCTTTCTTTTTCAGATTCATGGGTACAGGAAGAACTTTCTCAGGTTGTTGCCTGAGGGGGTTAGGGTAAGGAATTCTGAAAATGATAGAGCCATAACTAGGGTTTAGCAAATGGAGTTTTGTCCCAGGGAGAGGAGATTGAAAACATTTATACTAAAGTCAAGTCAACAAACATTTATGAAGCACTTGCTTTGTGCCACATTCTGTGTTAAGTGCTGGGGATACAAAGAAAGGCAAAAGCAGCTCCCGCCCTCAAGAAATTCAGTCTATTTGGGGAGACAACATGCATACAACTTTGCACAAATAAGATACATATATATGATAAATTGGAGGTAAAGTTAGAGGGAAGACTAGCTTTGGGGGGGGGACTGAGAAATGTTGCTTGCAATAGGTAGAATTTTAATTGAGACTTGAAGATAGACAGGAATGGAGACAAAGAAGGAGATCATTCCAGGCATGGTAGACAGTCAAAGAAAATACAGAGTTGAGAGATGGAATGTTTTGTTAGAGGAACAGCTAGGTGGCCAGTGTATTCTGGTTGAAACATAACAGCCTGACCAGATAAATATGGTGTATGAGGAACTGCAAGAAATACAGCATTCTATATTTTGTGGAGGGGAGTGTGGTATAAAAAGAATAGAAAGGTAGAAAACAGACAGGTTGCAATGAGCTTTAAATGTCAAACAAAAATTTGATCCTGGAGGTAATAGGGAGCCATTGGAGTTTATTAAGTGGAGGTGGTGGTGATATACTCATATCTAAGCTTTAGAAAAATTACTTTGGCAGCTGAGTATAGGATGGATTGGATTGGGGAGAGACTTGATGTAGGGAGACCAAAAAGAAAGCTATTTCAGTAGTCTAGACAAGAAGTGATGAGGGTCTGAAATAGGATGCTGGCTGTGGGAGTAGAAAGAAAAGGATGTGTATAAGGAAGGTTTTTTAAATGTTTTTAATGACAAGATTTGGCAATGGATTGGCTATGTGGGGTGAGTGACAGTGAGGAGTTGAGGAAGGCAATGTTGTTATTAGCTTGGTTGACTGAAAGGATGGTAGTGCCTTAGTAGTAATGGGGAAATTCAGAAGCTTTTGGGTTTTTTGGGGGGGGTGTGAAGATAATGAATTCTGTTTTGGACATGTTGAATTTGAGATCCTTATGGGATACCCAATTTGAGATGTCCAAAAGACAGATGGTGATGGAGGATTGTAATTTAGGAGAAATACTAGGGCTGGATGTGTAGAACTGGGGGTTATCTGCATAGAAACAGTAATTGAATCCACAGGAATTGGTGAGATGATCAATTGAGATATTATAAAGACAAAAGAGAAAAAGACCTAGAACAGAACTTTGGGATCCACCCAGGATTAGTGGATATGATATGAATAAAAAGCCAGAAAAGGAGACCAAGAAGGAGAGATCAGACAGATAGGAGAACCAGGAGAGAGTATTCCTGAGGAGATGGTGCTGCAGAGATATTGACAAATTAGGATTGAGAGAAGGTAATTTGGCAATTATGAAATTATCGCTAATATTGGAAGAACAGTTTCAATTGAATGATAAGATTAGAAGTCATATTACAGAGGATTTAGATGTGAATAAGAAGAGAAAATGGAGGTATTTTGTGAAGATGGATTTTTCAAGGAGTTTAGCTGTGAAGGAAAGGAGATTTATATGATAATAATTAGCAGGAGTGGTTAGATCAAATTTGTTTTTTAAGGCTGTGGGAGAGGAATGGATGTGTTTGTAGGTAGCAGAGGATCCAGTAGATGAGATATTAAAGAAAATAGTGTGAAGATGCCGGGAGTGGGGGCCGGGAGGGAAATGGAGAATCTGCTGGGACAGGATGGGATCAAAGATTCCTGGAAAAGATTTAGCTTTGGCAAGGAACAGAGCCATGTAATCATTTGAGAGAAGAGTGAAGGAGGAGATGAGGGGTGGGGGTTTGAGTGATGAGAGATGAGGAAGAGGGTAGAAGAGTGCATTTTGCTAGGTATTGGAGGTACAAAAACAAAGTGAAACAATCCCTGACCCAAGAGGAATTCACATTGTACTGTGGAGATACATGTTCAAAAATTGTTATTTGTTCTTCCTTTTCAAAGAGGGCCGATGCCATCATGAGTGACATTTTGATTTGTGTGTGAACTGGATTTAAGTGAGGCAGAGTTACACAAAGTTATCAGCCTCACTCTCCCAGAATCATCTAAGTGGCAGGACAAATATCAAGGTGACTGATGATGGCCCAGGATGCAGTGGATGACCTTGGCATCTTTGATATCTGACCAAGCTCTAAGTGTTCCATAGCACCTGCTTCAGCTGCTTTCATGAACTTTGGAGAACAAACTGTTCTCATCTACCTATTCCACTGGGGGAAGTCTTCACGTGCTTGGAGTAGACAACCTCCTAACCCACCTTCCTGTTTGAGGCCTGTTGGTTACCCTCAACCTGATTTAGCCCTTCTGCTGGGGTGGTTTTTACCAGGGTGTGGTTGCTGTTCATGCCACAGATTTTTGCAGTCACAGGTAGGAGTTGGGTGACCAATTGGACACCAAAACTGGATAAGCAGCCCTGAAAAGGGCTTGGTAAACCAAGATGCTAGTTTTTCCTGCATACCCCATACACTGCTGTTCACAAATAAGTAAATATAATCTATATACAAAAGAAATACAAAGCTGGAAGGAAGGAAAGAGGGAGAGAAGGAAGGAAGGAAGGATGGAAAGAGGGAGAGAAGAAAGGAAGAAAGGAAGGAAGGAAAGAAAAAGGGAAAGAAGGAAAGAGGGAAGGAAGGAAAGAGGGAAGGAAATAAGGAAAAAAGGAAGGAAGGAAAGAAGTAAAGAATCATTTATTAAGTACTTATGTGTCAGGCACTATGCGAAACACTATAATCATAACTACTATTATTATTATTTTTGTAGTTATTAGTGGGCAGGTAAGTTGCATAGTGGATAGAGTGCTAGGCCCGGGGTCAAGAGAAGACTCATCTTCCTGAGTTCAAATCTGCGCTCAGAGACATACTAGCTGTGTGACCCTGGACAAGTCACTTAACCCTGTTTGTCAGTTTCCTCATCTGTAAAATAAGCTGGAGAAGGAAATGGCAAACCACTCCAGTATCTTTGCCAAGAAAATTCCAAATGGGGTCATGGAGTCAGACCCAACTAAAATGACTGAACAAAAAACTATCAGTGGGGCTCTAACAGTTGGGAGAATCAGGTAAGTACTGTTAAAGGATGTGGCACTTAAGTTTTGCCTTGAAAGGATCATAAGGTCCAAGAAAATGCTGAGGAAGGAGTATATTCCAGGCACAGGGGACAGCCTGTGTAAAGAGTTAGATGGAAGAAAGAAAATAAACATTTATTAAGCACCTACTATGTGCCAGGCACTTTACAAATAGTATTTCATCCTCACAACAACCCTGGGAGGTATCTCCATTTTATAGTTAAGGAAACTGAGCCAGACAGAGGTTAAGTGACTTGTCAAGAGTCATATAGCTAGTAAGGGTCTGAGGTATTTGAACTCAAATCTTCTTGACTTCAGGACTGGTGCTTTATTCCTTGTGCCATTTTGCTGCCTCTAGAGGGGAGAAGGAATATTGACTATGGGAAATAGAAGGTAAGCCTTGTGGTTGTAATGCTAAGTGGGTGAGAGGGGAGTGATATGTAGATGTGTGACTAGCCTGGAAAGGTAAGCTAGAGCTAGACTGTGAAGGATTTTAAATAACAACCAGAGGGATTTTATGTCATCCCAGAGATGATAGTGAGTGACTTCAGCTTTTTGAGCAGGGGAGTGGTATTGTCAGACATGTGGTTTAGGAATATCACTCTCACAGATGTATGGAGGATGGGTTGGGGTGAGGGAGAGATTGGGCACAGGGGCATCAGCGAGGATGTAATAGATTAGATGAGAAATGTGATGAAGGCCTGAACTAGGGTCATTGTGGTGTGATTGGAGAGAAGGGCCATATGTACACTTCTCAGATCACCAATTTTCAAAATCTCACTATGAGGAAGCTTTTCCTCATATCTAGTTTGCTTTCTTTCAGCTACAATGCTAATATTACTTTGTCTTATATTCTTTTCTATGGAGCTAGTACTGGTGTATATCATTCTCCATAGGAATAATCCTTCATACTTCTGGAGACAGTTATTATCTTATCCCTTAGCCTTTTCTCCTTGAAGCTAAATAATCCCAATTTCCCTAACCATTCCTCATGAAGCCTGCTTTTCAAGCATTTAATTATAATCATTCCCCTTCTCTTGAGTGTTTCCAAAGTCCCCACATTTCTCTGAAGCTGATGTTTCAAGCAGCACTATGATAGGTACATAATCAATCTTAGATGGAATTTTCATACAATTCTTCTTTATAGAACTGTAAATCATGGCATGACATATGGGAACATTGGAGATTTTACAATCCTGCCTGTGAAACAAGCTAGATCAAGTTATTTTTTCAGACAAATTTTTTCATGTGGAATTTAATTCTGGTTACTAGATATGAAATAACACCAACTATTGCAGTCTGACAGAGCTGGAACTGGGTTGGAATGACAGGACTTTTGCTCCTGTGTACTGGACTTAGAGGGTGACAAATTTAAAAGCTGCTGACAGTATTTGTAATCCTTCAGGAGTTTAGAGACAAATCAGCAAGGATAATTAGTTAAAATAGGAAACTTTAGATATTAGACTGTGGTGAGTCTCTCCCCACCCCCAGCCATTCTAGAATCTACCTAAGATGGCCAGATAGCAGAAAGACCTGCCACTACTGAGGGCACCCTCCTCTCTTACTCTTCCCCTCTATGCTGGGATGGGAGTCAACAACTCAATTCCTTCTGATCACATAATGGCCAGTGGGTCTCCCCATCTGTACTGCCGCTGCCTCTTAAAATCTTTATTATCTGCCCTAACTCTATGCTCCGCAGTCCCTCCACCTTGCAGTCTGATTTACTTAAGTAACCCAAAGACCCCTGGACCTTGACATCTATAGTACAGATGAACCCTTAGGACTTTGGGACCTTCCTATCTGCCCTTCAGCTGAACCTTCTATAAGTGTTGTCTCCTCCAATTAGAATGTGAGCTCCTTGAGAGCAGCAACTATCTCTCTTTTTCTATTTGAGTCCCTAGAGCTTAGCCCAGCATTTGGCACATGTAAGTGTGTAATAAATACTCTTTCATTTATTTCATTCATTCTGCCTTAACCTATTCCCCTTGTGACATGATGGCGAATCTAGGGACAACCTCGTGATGGTGTAGAAAAATCTTGCCTCTGCACCCGCTGCTCCTCTGCTTGCCCAGTATCTGGTTTATCATACTTGTGCTAAGCAGAGAAAAAGCTAGTTACAATTCTATAGTCTGCAAGTGGCAGCCTTTACATTTTATGAGCCCCACTTGTGTGTATTATGAGTGCAGAGACCATGGTCCTCCCTTCTCTGATTGCCATCATAGAATTCACTGTCAAATCATGTAACTACTTTTGGCCTCAGTTGTTCCATTTGTAAAGTGGAGATAATTATACTTTACCAGTCTGTATGTGGGCATGTTGACTAGGTTGATTAATTTAAGTCCCTTCCATTTCTTAGATAGATAACTCCAATTCTAAAGTCCTTTAATGGGTCCTTCCTGCTGGGAATATTGTAAGAAAGAAAGGAGGCCAGAAACTGTGAAAGACATCCAGGTAGGCATGTTACACTGACCTTTTCAAATCTGAGACTTACTCCAATTTTAGGATCATGGTGGAATAAAGTTCACCTCCCTTCCTCAACTCTTACCACCTCACTCCATCCCTTTCAGCTTGACCTTGGACTCTTTCATTCTTTGGTGTAGGAAGGGCTTTTATTCAGCAGCTGTGTGCCAGTTGAAATACTGGCAAGCCATTCATGGGTATCAGAAAACTTGGTCAGTCACAGTTTTTGCCTGCAGGTTAAAATCCGACATAAAGTGACACACAATACTGGTCTGACCTTTCTGAGATACACATTTTCTTTCCTTCCACCTCTACCATGACCATTTCTTTTTTATCAGTGATGAGGTTCAAGTCAGGCATCATTTCAAGTTCAGTAATGAGAGAGTGTTTTGTGTATCTGAAGCTTGGTCCAGTTCCCATGATTTTCTCAGATTAAGTTGTTCATTACTGATACTTCAACACTTTCATGGGGATAAATTCCATTCAGTCAACATTTATTAAGAGCCTACTACATATAGGGCAGTGCTCCAGGTGCCGTGGATATAAAGGTGGATGAACCAGCCCTTGTCCTCAAGGGGCTTATATTCTATCAGAGGTATAAAGTATAGATACAAGAAAGAAAATAGGAAATATATAGAAAGTACTACAAAGTGATTTCAAGAGGGAAAACATTAAAATATGTGGGGGAAAAAAGAAGGGAAGAGAGAATTTGCACAGAAGGAGAAACCCGTTTTTCACACTTCTCCTGAATAACAGAGGCAGGTTCCGTATTGTTAGGGGGGCTTCACTACTATTTCTGTAACCATGTTAGAATTATTTTGTTAATAATAACTGGGAGGGAGGGGAGCCCGACTTGGCACCTAAGCTGTGTTGAAGGACACTAGGGATTCTAGGAGGCAGAGTTGGATTTCTTCAATGTGGGACCTCCCTCCCTTCTAACATTTTGGCTTACAGCCCATCTATGCATTCCTATTCTGTAGGACTTTTGTTCATGTCATCTAGTAATTTCCTTACAAGAAGCCCATCCAACATCCTTGGAGCCTTCCTTAGATTTCTTGGTGAATCTTCACTCTGGCCACATGAAGGACCCATCTTGATTTTGGTCACGTATCTCTCCGCTGACCACCTTTATGGCATAATTATTACGAATCACTAAGAAGGCATAATTTTGGAGGGGTTTTCCTTAGCTCCTGAAATCAATCAATCAACAAATATTTGGTTAGCACTTACTTTATTAAGCTGTGGGTATAAAAAGAAAGACAACAACATTGTTCCTGCCCTCAAGGAGCTCAGAGTCTAATGGGGAGGGGAGAAGACATCATACAAAGAACTCTGTACATACAAGATATTTACAGTCTAAATGGTAAGTGGGAAGTAATCCCAGATGGAAGGTATTAGTTGTGGGGAGTTGGGGATGGTAAACTAATTTATTTCAAAATTTTTAAAAGTTGTTTTTTTATTTTCTTCACATCTTTCTTCCTTTCATTTTCCACTTATTAAAACACATTAAAGCAGAAAACTTGTTTTTGTTTAGTCATTTTCAGTCATGTCCAACTCTTCAAGACCCCATTTGGGATTTTCTTGGCAAAGATACTAGAGTGGTTTGCCATTTCCTTCTCCAGCTCATTTTACAGATAAGGAAACTGAGGCAAACAGGGTTAAGTGACTTGTCTAAGGTCACACAATTAATAAGTGTCTGAGACTAGATTTGAATTCAGGAAGATGAATCTTCCTGACTTTAAGTCCAGTGCTCTATCTGCTGTACCACCTAGAAAGCCTGTTAGGAAATCAAAAAGAAAAAAAAAAGTACTCTGTACAAGTAGCCCCTGAGTTTAATGTATTCAATATAATGTATTCATTTAAAATGGAAGCCTGTTGCTATTATGTACAGAAACAATATGTGTATATTTATGTTGATTGAGGGTTGGGGTAAATAAATGAGATGGTCAGCAGATACTCTGTTTTCCAACACTAATAAATTTAGGAATCGGCATCTTGTGCAAGAAGACATATTTTCTGGGTTTCAGAGCACTCAGGTCTGGGAAGGTCAGTGCTGCCATATTGGTATTCATCTTATCTGCTGTAACTGAATTTGAAAGTCAAATAAGATGCTCCTTCATAAAATCTGACACAGTCTACTTTTGAAATAGCTGGGCTGGAGGTCCTGGGGGATAGGAGTAAAACTTTTAAATAAAGAATCATTTCTGAAAGAAGCAGAGAGATGTGGACAAGCAAATTTCTGGCTCCAGTAGTAGATCTGAAAGTAGACTCTCAGACTTGATCTCAGGATGATTTATAATAAGGTTTTCAAGGTCTCGGGGGATGGAAATAGATGGGGTGATGTGCAGGTAGTGAAGACGAACAGATACTCCTGTTTAGATCTAGGGTAGAGATTGCTGATCTACAAGCTTAGAGGGAACCATGCAGGGGAAATAAATGGGTACATGAAAGTTCAAGGTACATGGGGTCATAGAACTATAGAATTCTATACGTGGAAAAATTCTTAGATACTAGCTTGAAGTCACTATGTGACTTTGGGCATTTCATTTAACCTGTCTGGGCCTCAATTCCTCATCTGTAAAATAAAGCAGGTGGATTAGATGGCTTCTAAGGTCTCTTCTAGTTCTAAATCTATGAAAGAAGAAAGGAAAGGAGTGAGCATTTTTAAGTGACTACTATGTGCAAGGCACTAAGTGCTTTACAAATATTATCTCATTTGATTCTCACAATCACCTTGGGAGGTAGGTACTATCATTATTCACCTTTTATAGTTGAGGAAACTGAGGCAGAGGTTAAGTGACTTATCCAGCATTGTCCAGGACCATAGAGACACTACTCCTAAGCATCTTCATTTTGCAAATAAGTAAACTGAGGTCCAGAGAGTGACTGAGTCTTAGGCATTTGGAAGGGTGGATATTTGGGTGGTAGGGGAGGTAAGCTGAGAAAAAAAGATGCCAAGTTGGTGAAAGGACTGTTTGAAAAGAGGAGCTTGTGCCTTCTCACGATAAAGGAGAAAGAACACTGGTTCTGAAATCAGAAGACCTGAGTTCAAATTGTACCTCTGATTCTGACTACCTATGTGTCCTTTAGTGAATAACTTAACATCATTGGGCCTCAGTTTCCTCATCTGTCAAATGAGGGGTTTTACCTGAATAGCCTCTGAGGTCCCTTCCAGTTCTAAGCTTATATTCCCTAGGCAGAAAATACTTTAAAATATCCCTCAAAATAACACAATGAAAAACACACAATTTTTTTTTAATTGGGTCATAATTTTATTAATATTGTTTTATGATTGGATCATCTAGTGGACTATATGATCTTGCTTTCCTTAGTTAGACATCTCCAGGAAAGTCTTATTGGCTCGCCAGACCGTTCCTTTCCAATGGCGGCTCTCCAAAAAGTAGCCTATACTCATGAGGAAGAAAATAAACAACCTGTACAGAGCTAGCCTGGAAAATTCAAGCCTAGTTCATGACAAATAACCAATTCAAACTCAAATCTTATGCATTTTGGCCATGATGAGTTCAAACAAGTCAAATGCAGATGTGGCCCAAAGATGGTCAGTGAGCCTGATATTTTTATGTCCCCACAATACTCAGGAACCTTTAATTCCTCAAATAAACATTGATTCAAGTTCCTGCTTTGTATAAAGCCCTCCTCCACCCCAGTGAGGCTTTGTAGGGTTGTTGATACGCAATTTTTTTAGCACCTTAGGAGGTTGTTAACTCTTTCAGAACCACAGCTGCCATTTAGGAGGTGTAGTATAGAGACAGCTAGAGGAGTCCATAGATAGAGAAGTCCTGGGCTTGGAAGCAAGAAGACCTGAGTTCAAATCCTTCTTCAAACACTTACTAGCTGTGTGATGCTAGGCAAATCACTTAACCTTTGTCAGTCTCATTTCCCACATCTGTAAAATGGGGATAATAATGACACTTAGCTCAGAGAGTTGTTGGGAGGATCAAATGAGATAATATATGTAAACCACTCTGCAAAACTTAGCTATATAAATGCTATTATTATTATTTTGTACCACCAAGGTGGAACAGTGGATAGATTGCTGGGCCTGGAGTCAGGAAGATCTGAATTCAAATCCAGCCTCAGACACTTATTGGCTGTGTGACCCTGGGCAAGTCACGTAACCCTGTTTGCCTCAGTTTCCTCATCTGTAAAATGAGCTGGAGAAGGAAATGGCAAACCACTCCAGTATCTCTGCCAAGAAAACCCCAAATGGGGTCACAATGACTGAACAATAACAACTGAAGCCATAGGTGTTAATGGGCCTCCAGAAGGACTCCCATTTAGCAAGAAGTCACTGACTCTTCAGAGGGATCTGGTTCAATAATACGACTGGGAGCTGTTGAATAACCTCTTACATCTCTTTTCAGAATAAGCATTCTTAGAAGACAGGCAAAGGCTGAAACAAAGAAGAATGGAATAACTGTGTGATGTGATCAGAATCTGGCTCTAGGTTCATATTTTGAGCATGATTTGCCTATCATAATTTCTCCAGAGATAGAATTTGCAGCTGTATTATTATTTTTCAGGCTATATTAACGCAAAATCCTTTTGATGCTTCTGAACTTGTGTGCTTTGTGGAGAGGCATGTTTGAAAAATGGGCAGAGGGGCACATCTGATTCATAATCAGAGGATCTTGGCCTGAACCCTAGCTCGATGACTTACTGTTTGTATGACCCTGGACAAGTAACTTGATCTCTCTGGGCTTCAGTTGTCTTATCTGTAAAATGAAGAGACTGGACCTGATGATCTCCAAGGTTCCTTCCATTTTGAAATCTGTAGTCTTATAAATCTCTGTGAAGGGGGTTGATATTGAGTGGGGGGGGCAGAATAGGGATTCAGGGCAAGAAGGACTGAACAGCAGTGCAATTAGGACCAGCTAAGTCATTCCGTATCATCGAGTAGTTACACATTAATTATTGCTTTTCACTTTTATACGAGGTGCAGTGGCTAGAGTGCTGAATCTGGAATCAGGAAGACTTGAGTTCAAATCCAGTCAAATCTACTAGCTATGTGATCCTTGGCAAGTTACTTAACCTCTGTCTGCCTCACTTTCCTCACCTGTAAAATAGGGATAATAATAGCACCTACCTCCCAGGGTTGTTGTGAGGATCAAATGAGATAATAATTGTAATGCAATTAGCACAGTGTCCAGCACATAGTAAGCACTGTATAAATATTAGCTATTATTATTATTATTATTTCTATTCCAATTAGGGGCATGTGTGCAAGGGGTGGAGGGGTTAGTGTGGAAAGAAACAGAGGGGAAGCAAAACACGAAGCCATACATAATAATGTAAAGCACATTTCCTGGCCTTGACCACTTAGTTCTTTCCCTTGGGAAATTTTTACTGGTATTTTGCGTTACTGTGAGTCTTTGCACTTCCTGTTATGAACTGGTTAAGAAGATAATTATAACAGGGTTATGGGAAATAGTAATGAAATCCACCGTACTACATAGAGCCTGCTTCTCTTATTCAGGAGGGGCCAGAAAGTCAGCCTTTTTGTTGCCTCTGTACAAATTCTTGCTCTTCCTTTCATTTTTTAATGTAGACCTAGAAAAAGATTTCCAGTTCAAACTCCCTAACAAAAAACGGAGCCGCATCATGGCTGTTGAAGACAACGTGAGATGCATTGGAAAATGTAAATACCCAATAAGCTGCTCTGTTGCCGGCCGTTGACTGTCGCTTGAAGTAGAGATTGCACTGCTTCTGTGAGAGGGAGACACATTTAGGTACTTGTGCTCTCAAGGTTTCTAGTAAAGTCATAGAAAGCAACAATCTTTCCATTGATTGAATTTTAACCTAATTTAATTTAATTTCCTTGGCAATCACAGATGGTGTCATCTAGGAGCCAGAGGCTAAAAAGGGGGCACTCTACAAACTGAACGAAAACTTATTATGTTATATTAAGTGGCAGAGGCAAACGGTGGCAAAAATGTTACTATAAATGGTGTGAATGCTGCGTATGTGTCCTTAGTATGGCAGATGTATGTCCATTCATTCATTCAGCAAACGTTTCTTGTGCTCTAATCACATGCAGGGCATGGTGCTGGGTGCAGCAAGTAAAAAAAAATGAACACATGTTATTCTGGGCCTTCAGGGAGCATATAATATATTCCAGAGACAAGCCAAGTATACTAATAACTGCAATGCAAAATTAATATGGTAACTACATAAAATTATTGGTGTCTGTCACTTAATTCGTTTTGTGTAATCTAGAAAAGACTAAGTCTTCCATGTCCAAATTACTATAGTAAACAGATGAAGATTATCATATATGCTGTCAGACATTGCCATTACTTCAGTTATTATTTTTGTTGTTACAGAAACCTAATTTTAAAAAAAATACGTATTTTTAAATTTTATTTTGTGAAATATTTTCTAATTACATTTTTAAAAAAAAAATTCTTTTTTTAAAAAAAATTAAGTTTCAGATTAATTTCCTCCCTCCTTCCCTCCCCTCCCCCTTGAGAAGGTAAGTAAAACATAATTCCATGTTAGCATGTTGCAAAAGAAAATACACAAAAAACCATAAGAAAAATAAAGTGAAAAAAGTAGAGAAGTATAATCTTTTGAGGGAGAGGCATATATTGAGAAACAACTGGTGCAAAAAGGAAGGCGGGGAAATAAGCATTTATTAAACACCTACTAAGTGCCAGGCCCTTTGCAAATATTACTTCATTTGATCCTCACAACAACTCTGGGAAGTAGGTACTATTATCACCTCTACTTTACAGTTGAGGAAACTGAGGCAGACAGAGGTTATAACTCACTCAGGCTCACATAGCTAGTAAATGTCTGAGGCTGGATTTGAATTCAGGTCTTCCTAACTTGAGTTTCAGTGCTCTATCCACTAAACCACCTAGCTGCCTCTAGGTATCAATTAAAAAAAAAAGATATCACCAAAACCTTTTAAGGTATACTATTACAGGTTACCTTTTCAGATGTCAAGAAAGGAAATTCTAGAAAGATTCAGTTAAGAAAATAGTATGACAGATTTAAATGCACAGAATTAGGACATCTAATTTATTTATTCAACAGTGGTTAGTTTTTCCGCTGCTAATACAAGTATGTCTCCAGCACTTCAAAAAACAAACATTTGTTTCCTTAATCATATTCTGGTTTTATATCATTTTCTTGAAGGCAACAAATCAGCATGACCTTACACTAGTATGAATTGCCCTTATAATCAGTCTTTCTTCAACTTTATCTTACTAATACATCCTATGCCCTTTAGCTGCATCTTTTAACCATCCTCAGTACTTATTTTCAGTTTATCTTACGGTTATAAGCTATATGCCTTATTTCCAATACTTAATCTTATTTTCTTGAGAGTAGAGATTGTGTTTGATTTCATCTTTGTCTACTCAGAGCCTAGGACTGTGCTTAGCCCATATTGTAGGATGTGCTTAGCCTATGCTTAGTGAATCAATCAACCAACAAGCATGCAGTAAATGCCTACTATATGTCACTCACTAGATATACTAAAAAGTGAAACAGTCCCTATCTACAAGGAGCTTATGTTCTAGTGATGGAGGCAATCTATACATATATGCAAATATATGCACAATAGATACAAGCTGATTTTGGGGGTGGAGTGAGGGGAGGGGGATGCAGGACGGGGAGAGGAGAATTAGCAGGGGGATCAGGAAAAGTCCCCTCCAGAAGGTGACAGGAGAGCTGAGTCTTAAAGGAGACTGAGGATTAAATATAAAACTATAAGCTGCCCTCTAGAAGTCTTAGAGAAAATTTACGCATAGTTTGTAATAGAAGGTAGTCCTTAGAAACATAAAGGAATGCATAAGAATGATAAACACATAATACTCACTGTTTATAAGCCAAAGAAGAAGCTTTTAGGCTGACCTCGAGTTTCGTATTTCACCTCATCATGTATTTTTAAAGCATCTGGGACTCTCCATCATCAAGAAATATTGACATAAAAAAAGTTCTCAATTCTATAAAGGATGTGTTTCTTGGCAAAGGAGAAAAAAAGAAAACCTGTTCAACAAGGGCCTTGATATTTTCATTTTGCATACTGTTGTAAGGATCTAAATTTCCTGTGAAAAGAAAAGGAGATAACGGGGCTTCATAAAAATGGAAGACATCCCCTTTGCTGGAGTTCTTAACCTTTTTTTTTATGTCATGGACCTTTCTGGTAGTCTGGTGAAGCTCTTTGTACCCTTTCTCAGAATAATATTTGTAATTTCATAAAATAAAAACATACAAAACTACAAAAGAATACAATTATACTGAAATGCAATCATTAAAAATATATATTTTTTAAAGTTCACGGACCCCAGGTTAAGAGCTCCTGTCCTAGCAACACCTGAAGATGATGATGGTTGAGTTGGGAGTAGGGAAGGAAGAGGTTCTAAATCTTCTGATGACCCCTGCATCCAGATGTGTTATTTATTCACCCTGTTAACAGCCATTTCCTGTAATCAGTAAATGCTGATCAATCTGCCCTGATGAGGATGGAGCCAGGAGGTTCCTGGCCAGGGATCTGTCTGTGTCTCTTCTAATCTACAGACATAACAGATTGGAAGGGGAAGCAGTTATATTCCCATGTGCTGGAAAATGACACTGAGCTATAGCCTAGGAGAGAGTGGTCATCCTGATTACAGAGTCTGACCAGAGACTTGGGGATCAGGCTGGGGCCATTTTTTTTTATTTAGCATGAAGCTGAAGATGCTTTCTTATTTCTTCCCAGACTAAACCTGTAGAAATGTATTTACAGGTACAAATTTAATGTGATATTCACTAAATCTTATCCCTTCCCCCTCCAGTCTTTTTGATAAATAAATCACATTTATTTACTATAATTTGATAAAAACTGAAGTAAGCAAGTGAATCTAAAAGATGGTTGTCAAATGCCTTAAAAATAGGAAACTGCGATGAAATGATCAAATTGTTCCATTTTCTATACGCTTGTAACAGGTCAGGTGCCAATGTTTGATGAATGAGATAGAATCACACAATGGGATCAAAGGGCCAGTCAGCCCAGTTTATTTCCCCAGCAAAAGCTTACCAGTACACAAAGGGAAAAAGGACTCTGCTTGAAACCAATTTTTTCCCTTGATGTACGAATATAATAGAAAGAAATTTACTAGGGGAGGATATTCCTTTGGCTATAGCAAACTCTCTAAGCCTTCTCAATAAGAAGGAGGGTATTAGGGAGGGGACAGAGAAATACTGGCACCTCATTTGAATATAAAAGCAGAAAAAGGCCACAAGACTTTCCTCGATTATTTGAATAACTCAAGTGAAAACAAATTTTTTTCTTTCTCCTCGCAAATTATCCAGATAATTGATTCTTTCCATCTCTACCCAGTCAGAATGCTTACTTTTAGACACTTGCTTTGGCATCCCCATTTTCCAGTCTTCTTTGTTTCTTATGTGACTCACTAGTGTATAAATGTTGAGTTGTGAATAATTATCCTCCCACCTTCCCTGTTTGTTTTTACCTGTTTTCCAGCCTGAGGAATCCGTTTTTAGCTGGCATCCCTCAAATAGAAGACAGTACATAAGTGACTTTTCAACATAAATCATCCCATCTTTGGCCACTCAAAAAACTTTGAAATGCTTGTTCAGTGTGTAGAATTTAATTGGTAATAGAAATAGAATTTAATATAGCTGGGACAGCTTTTTAGATGGTAGTTGGATGAAAAGTGTGAGAATTCAGGAACCTTTTTGGCAAATTTCTAGATAAATGAGTTTCATTAGGTTTATTATTTGTTTCTTAGTAGAAAGACCCATAACTTTATATCTGTTTGGTGAATCTGATCAAAATCTAGGCAAGCTCTTTCAGCACCCTGCAAGCTCTGGCAACATCATGGAAGAGATTTAGGACTTGGGTCCACAGTAAAAGCCAGACCGATCCCAACAAGAGTCAGGGAAGAAGTCAGCTGTGTGGTGATAACCTAGAGCAATTAAAAAAAATATTAGTGGGAACAAGTGAATTGGAGTTGCATGGCCAACAGTAGGCCCAGTCCAAGACACTTCGGCTCATTGTTTAGGTTTTGATAGCTTAGCATAAGTGAAAATAGCAATTGTTTTCTGTTCTGGCCAGAAACTCAGGGTCTTCCCCTCTATGACTGTTATCTTTGGGATGGTAAATTGGGCCATCTTTCCTTTCAATTCTTACCTAGCTCTTAGTCATCGAGTATTCATGGCCTCAGGCAAACTGAGATGTGGGGAAAGACTTTAATTTAGAAAGGCTAAGGTCACTTACCACATTCTGGGCCACTGGCTGTCTTGACCTTTGTCTTGCCACTGAACTCTGATGTCTGGAGGAGAGAACAAGGTTGATGACTTTACTCAGCACCGCCTCACTTAAAACCAATCAAGACATCACCCTTATGATGTCATTGGTCCTCTTTGGAAGAACAACCACAACAAAATGGGAAGTAAAGAGCCAAGGTACTTAGAAGGAATCAGAGTAAAAGAAAGCAGAATGAGGTGAAAGCAAAAGTAAGAAAGCAAATGGAAATTTAAACAATGTTATTACCTAAGTTTCTTTGTTTTGGATGCTTATTGATGATTCTTCTTGTATATTATGCTGGTGACTTGGGACAGTACCCTATGGATACAGTGACAGCAATGGTGTCTCTGTCTGCATTAATGTTTGAAGTTCAGTAGTCCAACTTCAATTTTGGTTTCGCCTCCCAGTGTTTGTTTGTTTTCCTGAAGGTGGGAACTACAGTTATCCCTTCCACATAGGGACTTTCCCCATTGTGGTTTTGAGATATATATATATATATACATACATACATACACACATACACACACACATATATACATATATATATATACACACACATACACACACACACCCATGTATATATACACACATATGTATATACACACATATACATATATACGTACACACACACATACACACACATATGTATATATATATGTATAAAAGAAATTAAATGGAAATTTTGTGTGGAGTTTTGCCATGTGTGAAGGCTAGCAGACACAGAAAAAGTATAGAAACTCAGAAATGCACAAAACATATGTATAGTATTGTATAATATCAACCCGAATTTTACAATAAGTAGACACTCTATGAAAAAAAAAGAAAAAAAATCAGACTTCTTTTCTGGTATGAAAAGAGGGCCAAAATTTTTCACAAGGATTTTCCAGATAAGGTCAGGTGGGGTGGGGGGAGCTGCATGTTCAATGGATAACTGTAGACTGTGTGAGAAGCCAGGAAAGTAGATGTAGAACTTTTTTTTTAAGATAGCATCATGGAGATTTTGGGGGCCTAAAGCTGTAACTAGAGCAGGGTAAATGGAGTTTATGTTTCAGGACATCAAAATTTAGAGGGTGTTCTGATAGCCCTTTCAATGCATCAACAACATAGAAACAAATGGACTTAATGGTTAGTTTTCAAGAAAATTAGCTAAAATAGCAATCTAACAGATGGTAGCTCCTTCCCCTAGTCACCACACCCCTGGTGAGCTCCTCCACCTTGGAAGTGGCCTTCCTCAGCAGCAATCTCTGGTGGTGATCTCTATTAGCAGCCTTGTGGTGCCTTGGGCATTCTACCATTCCTCTCCAACTGAAGTAAAAGTGTATTCTATTTACTTTGCTTTTGGTACAACAACAATTACAATAATAACTAGCATGTACATAGTGCTTTAAGGATAGCAAAGCACTTTACAAATATTTCCTCATTTTAGCCTTGTAATAATCCTGGGAAGTAGGTGTTATTATTATACCCATTTTACAGATGAAAAATCTGCACAGGGTCACACGGTGTCCAAAGCCAGATTTGAACTTCAGTCTTCCTGACTCTAGGCTCAGCATTCTCTCCAATGGCTAGTTACAGCTCTTGTGGTTATCCAAACTATTTTTTTCTTTTACCTCTCAGATGTAAATACTACCTTCTGGGAGTGATTAGAGTGGGGAAGGGTCAGTGGAATGCTACCTCTAACAATCAGCCAAAGCAGGTTTTCTGGGCCTCTTCCTTTGTTTTCTTTAAGACAGTTAGTCATGATTCATCCCGAACAAATAATGGCTCTGTGAAACCCATGCCTGTCTATTAGGTGTTTATCTGTTCAAAGATGTCATGCAGAATGATTGATCTCCCTCAGGCTCATTCTCTAATATTTTCCTCTATGGGTGTAGCAAAACAGCAGGAATTTGGAACAAGTGCCTCTTAAACCTACTTTCATTCTTCACCTGATCCTCCTCATGAAATTTCACAAGATAAATTGTGAAATTCTGTGGGATTCTACTTGGTCACCAATGAATTTTTATTTGGCCTTCAAGCAGTTGGAAGTGCAAACATGATTAGATTTGAAAATTATTCAAGAATCATTTTAAGGTTCCCTAGAGATTATTCTGTTAACCCAAATGGATTTCTGCTACCTATCAGAGTTTAACTGCTTTAAGGGAAGCTTTGATTAGGAAGAAGATAGAACACCTGTTCCTAAAGAACATTTGCGTATTTGATCTAAATTAGAACCCAGTAACATGCTGCTTGGTAAAATATTTTAATGAACATCAAAAGGGTATTTGGAGTACCAGGGTTCAAGGATAATGGTGGCATTTGTGTCATTTCAGTTTGTTTAAAGTACATCTTTTATATTGATATTACAAGTTCAAAATCCTAGGTCAATCGCCCATATTAAAAGGCTCTGACTCCTTTGCAGTTATTTTGCCTTTATTTTTTGCCTCTTTCTGCTATTCTGTCAATAACATTCTAAGCTGCCATGTGGGGACAGAGGGCAATTGGTTAATTCCATTAGTGATGAGAAATAGCAGTTTGCTGTGAGAATCTGGATGTCAACTCCTTCCCCCCTACACACTTGCATCCAGCCTCCCCTCATCCAGCATACTGCAAATAGGAATGAAAAGGCAATAGAATGATGACTCATGAGCTAAAGACGGCACATAGGCAGACTAGTTGTAACTACTTTTTTCTCCTGCCCACTGCCTGCTGCCCTGACAGGAGAAGCAGCTGCTCTCCTCAATCCTTTCACAACAGACTGGCTTCTACACGGTCTCTCTTCTCCTTCTTTTAAGCACACCAGAAAGAAAAAGGTCAGAACCTTGTCACCCTGCTCTTCAAAGGTGACCAATCCTCACAGTAGGAGGTAGATTGGGCCCAGTCTGGTGAAGCTCAAGAGCTTGAAATTTGAGTACTCCAAAGTAAAATTTCATAAACTCTCCCTTACCCTTCAAAAAGTGTAACTATCAATAATGGTAATGATAATGATAATGATGATGGGGAAAATGTGTTTAGATCAATTAATAGCTATGCAAAACTAGTCTTAGTGTACACCTTTGAACCTGTAAAATGGACCTTAACATATTTAGAAAGTATCCTGTCTAACAACTGTATTATGTTAGTGAAACACAGAGCCTACCGACATAAAGAAACCATTGTTGTTATTGTTTAGTTGTTTTTCAGTCATGTCTGACTCTTCACATCCCCATTTTGGGGTTTTCTTGGCAAAAATACTGGAGTGGTTTGCCATTTCCTTCTACAATTCAGAAAAGTGGGTTAAGTGACTTGCCCAGGGTCACATAGCTAGTAAGTGTCTGAGGTTGGGTTTGAACTCAGAAAGATGAGCCTTCCAGATTTCAGGCCCTGCACTCTTAACCACTGAGCCATAGGAAGATTAATAGCTCTTTCTCCGAAAAGGAGTAAGAAGATTGATAGACATTCTCAGAGAATCAGGTAAAAAAATAAAAAATATACAGAATGCTTTTTGCAATAGTCAGTTGTCAGTTTAATAAACAATAATAAAGGCTGAGTAAGGACACATACCTTTGTATTTGTTGAATGTAACCAAAGTAATTTACTTCTTGATGGGGCCTATGAAATGAATAAGATTCTAAGAATGAATTCAAAAGCCCTCGTGGGCAGTAGTCCACATAGTTAGCCAAAAAGATATCACCAGTCACTCAGCTAGCATTTAAGCGCCTATTCTGCCAGGCACTGTGCTGTGTGCTGGGGATACAAAGAAAGGTACATACAAAGATGATCCCTGTTCTCAAGGAGCTCATAGTCTAATCAGGGAGACACCATGCAAACAACCACATACAAATAGGATACATACAAGGTAAGTTTTAGAGTGAAGGCACTAAGATTAAAGAGGAATAGCTTTTTGAAGAAGATAAGATACTTCAAGGAAACCAATGAAGTCAGATGAGTTAATAAAGAATTAGAGAAGGAATGTTTGAAGCTGGAGGATTTGTTTGTGGAAAAGGAGGGGTTTATGACGGCAGTTCAAGACCAGGTCATCACCATCAGAAATTACAGATGCGTTATCCTTAAGGAGTCTGGACTTAGTGATCAATACAAATTATTCAAGGGAATGGTAGAAATTGTATAAAATATCATTGAGATTTAATTATGTTATTTTTATAGTATATTCATAGATATAAAATGCATACATATACTATTACTTTACAATTATTATCTCAATCGATCCTCACAACAACCCTGGAAAGTAGATACTATTATTATCCTCATTTTACGCATGAGGGCGGTGTATGGGGTGTTTAAGGAGGATCAGTACCTCTTGTACTTGTTAAGCCCTTTATAAGGACCCTTTGGTGTCCAACTGTTACCCAACTCTCACTTGTCCCAGCTGATGGTCTAAAGGTCCAGAGGTGGGGAACCTGAGGTCCTTGGGTGTGGCCTTTTGACTGAATCTGAGTTTTATAGAACAAATCCTTTTATTAAGGCGATTTGTTCTGTGAAGTTTGGATTCAGTCAAAGGGTTGCACTTGAGGACCCAGAGGGCCACCTGTGGCCTCGAGGCCACACGTTCCCCACCCCTGGCAAGTTAAGGGCAACTGACAGGCCTTAAACCTGTTGGTGAATTGGGGGTGTCTATCCCAAGCATGAGAAATCTTACCTTAGAAGATTGGGAGGTTGAGAACAATTTGTTCCAATGAAGCAGATGCTACGGAGGTTGGTCAGAAATCAAAGATACCAATGTAATCCGCTGCGTCCCAGACCATCATCAGTTGTCTTAACTTTTGTCTTGCCACTGGACTTAGGTGACTCTAGAAAAGTGAGTGAAGCTGATGACTTTGTACAACTCTGCACAACTCTGCCTCACCTAAATCCAATTCATGCACAAATCAAGCTATCCCCTGTGATGTCATTGGTCCTATTTGAAAATGAAAGACAAACAATAATAATATGTATGAGGAAACTGAGGTCGCACAGCTATTGAGTGTGTGAGGCTGGATTTGAACTCAGGCCTTCCTAACTTCAGACCCAGCTCTCTCTCTACTGTACCACCTAGCTGCTCCATAATTAGACATGACCTGGTAGATAAAATTCTACACCAAATGCTCTTATCCAGTGACAGACAACAAAGCCACATACTACAAGTACAGATCTCAAAATGTCCTGGAGAAATCAACAGATAAACTAAACCATTTTCACTAACTTAATAGTTGCCCGTAATTGCGTTGACTTAACATTGATTTAAAAAATTCAAGAACATTTTATGTCACAATGTCAAATATTCATAATCTCTAAGCTATGTGGAATTAAATATATTAAAATTTAGAAATCTAGCAGAAAAAATAAAAATTAAATGGGAACTAGATGATACATGTTATCCCTGTTGTCCTGTTTGCTAAGGGAGTTATAGTGAGGATGCTTTCAATGAACCTATAGAAGATGAGGTTATATCCTAATACTTTTATTCAATTATAAAAATCAGTTATTTTATATTTGCAATGCATTGACTTGTGCCAGGACTGATTTTATCTGTATTCCATTGAACAATATGAGAACAATTTTTCTACAATGATAAAACAATAGCTACAACAAAAAATAATAACAACAATAACTATCACTGCCAACAATAGCCCAGACATAATATTGATAGAGATTTAAAAATAATATTTTAATAAATATTATCATACCAAATACTCAAAATCTCCAAACTATATGGAATGAAAAAAATTAAAAATATAGAGATTTAGTGGAAACAGGATGGAATACATTTAATTCTTTTCTGTCTGTTATTCAAGCTGTCTGAAATATATTTTCAGTGAACCTACAGAGGATGAACTTATGTCCCCAAATCTTATTCAACTAAAAAAGCAGTTATTTTATCCATCTCTGGGATAGTCTTCAAATATTAAATATAAAAGAATAATAGCAGCTAGGTGGTACAGTGAATAGAGTTCTGGACTGGGGGTCAGGAAGACATCTTCCTGAGTTCAAATCTGATCTCCGACACTTACTAGTTGAGTGACCCTGGGCAAGTCACTCAACCCTGTCGACCTCAGTTACCTCATCTGTAGAATGAGCTGGAGAAGGAAATGGCAAACCACTCTAGCATTTACCAAGAAAACTCCAAATGGGGTCACAAAGTGTCAGACGTGACTGAAAAGAACTAAACAACAACAACAACAATGATAGCAAGAGAACGATTTATCCTAGAATATTTCTATCTGAACTTCATTGAGAGCTATCATATGAATGAGATGATAATAATGATAACACCAATAAGAAAAGAATAGTAATAACCTCTACAAAGCTAGATTTGTCGGACATTTTATGAATACGGACAATGGAAAGGTGGGAAAATTCCACTTAGGATGATGTGCAGTAGGGATTTTGCATAGCCAGAGATTGTTATGGTAGCTGTAAAACCTGGCAGGACCCCTGAAACACTGCCAGGTGGGCTCCAATAATACCTGACTGGGTTAGCCAGTGGGATAAAAGTACTCCTGTGAATCTAAGAGACAGATGGGAGTAGAGCATTGGCTACTGTCATGATGACCAGCTTGACAAAGAGGACAGTAGAATGAGGGGCCCTTCTTTATGTTTCGTTTCCACAAGAAGTAAAGATACATCAGAAAATATCAGAACACCCATAGGAAATGTTCCGTTGTAGATTTTGCAGACCACAAAAACAGGCAACCATGAGTGTGCTTAGAATGGATCAATCACATGAATAGTTTCATGATGTCTCAAAACTGTACCATAACAAATTTGGAGATAGATTTCAACAGGTTTAGGCAAGGGCTTCATGCTACTTTTTGTTAGTAATACATTTAGCTCCAAGTCACACAATCACATATATCTGAATTGTGCAGAGCAATCATGAAAAAAATCTTCATCTCTTAAGTCTAAATTAGACAAAACAAGAGATGAAATTGAAGAACTACTAAAATCTGCAGAGGAGAAGAGTTGAAGGCCTTGAGGTCATGGAAAATCTTCATTTAATGCAAACTCTATAAATTATATATAACATCAAAACAGATTTCTGAAAAAAGCACTGAAGTCTCAAATGATTTTGAAAAGAAGATAGGCATATTTAGATTGGTACTCTGAAAATCCCCCTGTTAGTATGATGGCATGAATCCAACTAACCGACCAATTATATGTACAAAAACATAGTAATTGCAAAAGGCTGGTATCTGTTAATAACCACCATAAATAAATGCATTCTCCTACAGTATCTGACAGAAAGGGCAAAAAACATTTCAGGACCTTCACACAGGAATATATGTGGCAGCTGTTGCCATGGTAAGAACCATAGGAGGAAAGGTGGAGCTATCAAGGAATACCCCTAAAGACAGACATCAAATACAATCATGGCAGAAGCAACTTGAAAAAGCTATTGGAGATCTGCAGAAAGGCATTAGAAGGTCACATCAATATCTAACTGGAATCTGCAGTGGAAAACATCAACACCACATTCCTCAATTAAAGACAGCACAAAAGAAATATTTGGAGAGGAATCTAGAAAACAAAAAGATATCAGAAATTGTAGATTTCCTTAATCAGCAAATGGATGCAAAAGCTAAAAGGTTAAGGAGTCAAAGCACCAAAGAACAAAATAAACTGAATGCCAATCTAAAAAATTTACTCAACAAATAAAGAAAAATAAGGGCAAATCAGAACCTACAGAGAATGTTGTGGTTTCTGTTAATTTATATGATCACAAGAAATCTAACATAACCGAAGCACAAGTTGGATCAAATAAAAAAGAGAAAGTTTGCATACCACTATTACAATGAATGGCAGAATAGTTTTATCAAGCCAAGTAACTGAGATTCTAGCCTCTGCAACACTGGAAAGCAACAGGGCCAAATAAGATACATAATTTTTGTCTCAAATACTTTGTTGTGGTGCATTAATTACTATGGAGGGACTTTACTAACTTTTTCTCAGACATCATCCTGTTCCCATCTTTATAGACGGTATCGTATATCCGTTATAAAAGGTTGTGGAAAACAAAAGGGTGAGAACACAAGTGTCTTCTCCAAACAAATCAATTATATATTAATGTACTTTATACAAGTCAAGCACAATTTGAATCATGAAAAAAATCTATAAATACGAAAAACCAATATATTATCTGAGGAGTAAAAGGATGTGCCTAAACATCCCAGAGGTGTAAAGAGCAACTTATTATCAGTTTTATAATTTTTATACAAGTTGCCCCAAAGATTTGTAGCACATATTGTAGAGTATAGGTATTTCTGATTCATTTTGATGTATATTTTGCTTTTGTTGATTATCACAAAATCATTAACTCAATTCTGTATTCATGGATTATTCGCGTACTGTATATGAACATATGTACATATTATTACTATACTTGGATCTGATACATATTTATATATTATGTATTACATTATATATTCTTAATATACTTAGGTCTTCTACATATGTGTGTGTATATATATATATATATATATATGTATATAGTGAGAATACTAGAGTATTTGGTGTCCACTTGGAAATTCTTCTCCTGTTAAAACATAATGCCAAGAACAATTCAGATAAAATGTAGAATGTTTCAGTGAAACAGTTTAAGTCCATTATAATTCTGCCTAGCCTTAATTACATTATTGTCTTTTCCAAATAAAGTTAACTATGGTTTCCAAATTAAAAGAGTCATACCAAAACATCGTATTAACAACTTGATATTTATAGATGACATTGAGCTACATGGCTTCACTGAAGAGTTAAATAGGTTCTTTATCTCATAAAATCTTTCACCAGTGATATCAAAATATTATTTGGACTCAATAAGCATTACATTCTTAATTTATGTCAAATACAGACAAAGAATGAAACTTTGAATTTCAGTCCACAGGTTACACTGAACCAATAGGTGAAGGCCATATCTACAAATATCTTAGTCTTATCCAAGAAAGATACCTTGAGCCTAAAAATATTACGCAGAAGGTTTTGACTGAATGTGCTAAGATGCTTACTTGCATTTTGCAATCAAAACTGAACAGGAAGAGCACATTTGAAAATGAACAACTTCTACCATCAGTATCAGTTTGATGTACTCCTTCTGAATAATGAAATGCATTGTAACAGTTTGCGAATCTAGGCTAAGAGAAACTCCTACAAAGATGACAAAACAGAAGCCACTGCCTGAAAAGTAACTTTCGAACAAAGTTAACACTTCCATGACAAAAAAGGGGAGAGATCGGTAGACATTCTTAGTGTATGTAAGAAACAGGTAAAATATCTGGAGAAATACTTTTATAATAAGCATACAGCACTATATCTAGCATTAGAAAAGACTAATAACAGGCATATATAATTGGATTAATTGACTATAACCCAAAATGGCCTCTCTCCGTATAGAGCCTGTAAAATGGTCGAGTTCCAACCATGGAAACAGAAGGCCCTTCATGGGCAATATCCACATGAAGTCAGCCAACGATAAGTCAGCAAAGAAGGGCAGAACAAGTGGCTTAGTCATGTGGACTTCTTTGAGGAAAAAGGAGGGATTTATGATGGCAATTTAAGACCAGATCACTGCCACCATAAACCACAGAAATGTTATCCTTAGGAATTCTATACTTAGTGATTAATGCAAATTATAGAAGGAAACAGTGTTGACAGTACATTGCACCACTTGCTATAAAATACAACAAAATGTAGTCACTACTGAATACCTAGTCAGACATGACCTAGTGATTAGAATTACACATTAGAAATTCATTATCTTTCATGGATTGGCAGATGACAAATCCCCATACCACTAATACAGTTCTCAAAAGATCCTGGAGAATGAAACCAATACATCCTATTGGAACTGAGCCCATTGTCACAGACCAAACTATGGCCCACAACTACAGGAATATAACAATGGATCATAGAAACTTAAGGGCAATGTTTTTTTGTTTTGTTTTGTTTTGTTTTTTTGGCTATTGCCATTCCAATCTCTGAAACACATGAATTGAAAAACTTTCAATATGTAGAGACCTGGCCAGGAGACAAAAAATCCCAAGAGAACAGGATGAAGTACATGTCATCCTCATTTTTCTATCTGCTACTGGAGCTATACTGAAGATGTTTTCAATGAGCCTGCAGTGGATAAGGTTACATCCTAATACTTTTATTGACCTACAAAAAGCAGTTATTTTATCCACTTGTGCAGAAGTCTACAGGACATGAAATATGAGAGAATAAGAGCAGGAGAGCAACTTGTCTGAGATCTGTTTCTATGTGAACTCCATTGATAAAGATGAGAACAAGGAGACTACAAAAATAACAATATGAAGGACAATAAAAACAGATCTTCTATCTTTCCCCCTTAAGGCACTATTTATGCCTCTTGATAGAGAGAAAAAGAGAAAACGCTGATAGGGGTTTTTGTTTGGATTAGCTATTCCTTTTCTACTTTTGACCAGATCCAATTAATCAACCATCTATAGAGAAGCAACATAGCAGTGATTAGAGAGCTGGCCTTGGAGTCACGAAGACCTGGGTTCAAACTCTGTCTCAGACACATACTGCCTCTGACATGTCTCTTTGGGCAAGTTACCTAAGCTCTTGGTGCCTCAGGCAACCCTGTAAGACAAAATCATAGAGAAAACACTGGTCTGTATTGGTAGAGGGTATGATTGGTATGATTCTTCATCACTGGGAACTTCCTATGCTGATAGGAATCTGGTGGGAAAAGGAACATTAGATAACATATAGCCTAACCTTCTCATTTTGCATCTGAGTGGTCACACAGATAGTAGATGGGACAGCTGAAGCTAGAACCTGGGAATCCTTGCTCCCAGACCATTGCACTTTTTGTAGTACGTGATGTCATATTTGAATGTCTCTGGGAGAGTCTTTAGGATCATAGAAGGCACCTCTGAGGTCACCTCATTCAACCTTCTCTTTAGGTAAGGGAGATCAAGGGAGGTTAAGTGAATTTACCAGGATCGCACAGTAGTAAGTGTCAGAAGTCCTTTGACTTCAGAGCCGGTGTTATTTTCATTGTATTGCACAGCTCCCCAAATGTAACATTGTAGAGATGCTGAAGGATCTGTGGTAATAGTTCGTAAAAAGTTATTTTAAATTAGCAGAATTTTACTGTTTTTATTTTTGAAAGGCTTTATTTTTGTTTTGCCTTTGTTTTTATGCCATAGTCAATTTCCAGTAAATTCCTCCAACCCCACTACCATAAGCACATACCCTTTATAACAAAGCATGGTGTAGTGGAAAGAACAATGAATTTGAAGTCAGGTGATCTAGATTCAACCCCCATCTCTATAAATTATTACTTCTATAACCAAGTCACTTAACTTCACTTCACTGGACCTCAGTTTCTTAAATTGTAAGAGTTCTAGGTTTAACTAAATGATCTCCAGTGTTGCTTCTCAATCTTCATTTCAAATCTTCTCATCCTATGAAGAGTTGAATAAAACCAGCCAAGAGAGAGACCATACCTTGAAGTACATGCAAAATCTCACAGTTATAGTTTGCCAGTTTTCTACCAAGAATAGGAAAGTATGTTTCATCATCAGTCCTCTGGAACAAATATTAGTCATTTCATTATTAGAACTTTAAGAGTGGATTAGAGTCCACACTGGAAGCCCACACTTGTGACTTTGAGTTGGCCTTTTCAGCTTTGGGGCTGCTTGAATAGTAGCTATATCGATTGTGTAGTTAGTGCGGGTCAGTTCTTATTTATGGTTTTAAACATCTCCCTGTATTACCAAATTACTATAGAGATAATCTTAGTTTGTTGAGATAAACCTAGACAAATATGTATATATGTATTATACATATATGTATATATAATACATATTATATATAACATAATTTAAAACTTTGTTTTGCAGAATCTAGGCAACATTTTTCAAAGGAAAAAGGTAGCATGGAGCCATTTTCTATTGATTAGCAAAGGGCATGCTTTTCACAAAAGATTTCCCCCTCCTGCCCTCTGTTAATCCTGTTTACAAGCATTTCCCCACAGAGAAGCACTACTTCCTAATAATGAGTAAGCCCAGCACTCATGAGTTCAAACTGGCACGTTGCCACCAGACATTTATTATCTCTGGATTAATGGATCAAGACTCAAACTTTCCAGTTAAAAAGATAAAACCAGCCCTCAGGATCCAGGATTGAAAAAAGCCAGCAATAATAGGTCCCCTTTTGCTTGCCATTACCTTTTCTGGCAGTCTTGAGTTTTCATGGACCTCCCCCTGCAGAGTTCCATTTGGCAGCTAAGGCAGGGGAGCATTTTGCTTATGTATGTATAAATGTATGTATGCATGTATCTAGCTATCTATCCATCTATCCATCTATTTGTTCACCTATTTGTTTATTCACTTTGGTGATAAGTTTGTTGATCTTAGAAAATGTTTATGGTGTAGTCCTTGAAATCTCAAAAAGGGGCTGGTGACTAGGTAGAATCTATTCTAACATTGGATGCCAGTGTACCTCATCTTAAAATTAGTTCAAAGACAATCAGACTTCTAAACTCTCTGGAAATTAGAAGATTGACTAATTGCAATCCTATTGCTGCCTCTATTGACAGATATCTGCCCTACCTGGAATATTTATTTGTGAGAGAAGGAAGCATTTAGGGGCATTAAGGGTGGGGAGCAAAAATCTCAATTCTTATTGTCATTTAGTGACACATACAAGGAAAACAGGTTAATAGCCCTCTGATTTCCAGGCTTAGTTTGATGCTGCAGGTCAGGCAAATGCCTTCAGCCTTCAGTAGTTTCAGTCATTTGCTTCTCTGGTAGGCAGAGGAAAAAAATTACATTTTGTCTACCTCCTCTGGATTTTTTACTTGTTAGTGAACAATGAGAATTGACCCTAAATGTCTGATTCACTTTGGAGCCATCTTCTCCTCACAGTCCTTTCTCCCTTCATCTCTGATGACAGATAAAAGCTTGGTGAATGCTTGTCTCCGATGTGTAGTTGGAAAAGGAAAAGGGGAAAATGGTATAAAAATCCTAAAGTGGAAGAAATAATGCAAGGTGAAGGGGGCAGGGGTGCTAGAGGGAAGAGAAGGGAGGTTACCACAACAAAAAAGTTGAGAAAAGATTGCATTTGGCTTGTTGGGAGAACTGCATTCAGTAAAGTGGGAGAAAGAAACAAATGTGGTACTGAAATGCTAGGAGCAAAGATTCTGAGCTCTGTCTTAGAGCTTAGGCAGCACTAGCAGGTTCTCTTACAGTGCTGGTGCTAGTGTTTGGAGGGGGTACAGAGGCTGTGATCTATGGGATGGACTATAATTCAGGGGAAAAGAGTACTGGATGTGCACCAGAGAACTTTTGTTTAAATCTCACCTCTGTGACTGATGCAAATCGCTTATCCTCTCTGGGCTTCATTTGTAGAAGAAGCTGGTTGCACTAGATGGTCTCCAAGGTCCCTTTCAGCTTTCATCTGTAAAATAAGAATAATAATAGCATCTACCTCACAGAGTTGCTGTGAGAACAAAATCAGAAAATTTTTGTAAAGCGCTTTTGCAAATTTTACAGCACTACATATATTGTTGTTGTTCAGTTGTCCAGTCCTGGCTGACTCTTCAAGACCTAGTGAACCATACTGTCAGTGGAGTTTTCTTGGCAAAAACACTGGAGTGGTTTGCCATTTCCTTCTCCAGTGGATTAAGGCAAACAGGGGTTAAGTTAAGTGACTTGTCCACAGTCACACAACTAGCAAGTGTCCGAGGCCATATTTGAACTCAGGTCTTCCCGACTCCAGGCCCTGTGCTCTATTTATCCTCTGACCCATCTAGCTGCCTCCTATTATATAAATACTAGCTGTTATTATTATTTAAATCTATGAGGCTACGGCTAAAGGCAGGACTCAATCACATCATAACAACTGTCCAGATAAATTCCAATGTAGCTATGTCTTTATGTGGAAAGGGCCTCACTGACATCTGAGCTTCACAGAATCACAGAATTCGAGAATTTGGAGGGAGAGGAAAGGGATGCAGGAGGAAAAATGTGCAATGTAAAAAAGATATCAATAAAATTCTATTTTTAAAAAAATAATTTGTTTTCTGATATCAAACCTAAATTTGTCTTTGCTTGCTAGGCATCTGGTTAGGTTATCCACATGGATCCAATAAAGAGAATTTCTCTTAAAGGCTATTGTCTTCAGTTCAAAGATGTACTGGAGCCAGCACAATTGGACTTGTGAGAGGCAGTCATTGAATTTTCAGTGTGAACATTTACACATCTGAAATCAGAAAACGTTAAATCAGAAAATGTTGTTGACATCTAGATTTAAGAAAGTGATGGAGATAGTGCAGATTGAATTAAAAGTGTGTTGTGTGTACTTCCCCCATTCCCCCCAAAAGCTGCTTGTTAAACATTTACCAGCACACCACTGGATCCGTCCATACCACTCTCTCTACTTCCCACCTCCATTCCTCTCCCACTCCTGCCACTGCAATTCCCTGAGTTGTTTCTAATGCAGAGAACAGAGTTGTAGACTGCCTTGGACGGAGTCCTTCATATAGGACTCGTGGACCAGGCTAGTCCCATCCTTGCAAACATTTGGTGTTTCATCATGTATGTCATTCTTCTGTGAGTCTGTGTGTCTTCATCAGGGTTATATTCTTTGATTATCAGTCATGCACTGAGTTATCCTATCTGTGTTAACAGGAAATAATTGTTTAACTATGGAGCCCTTAGGGTTTGTGGGTAATGTTAAGGGTAGAAAGCCCTTTTGGGGCAATTTTTCCATTTGCAAACCCAAATAGCTATGTTCAGTGGCCAGTGATGATTCTTGATGATGCTAATCTGCTATCCCTCCATGTTTTTGTGAGAAGAATAGTGCAGTATGTTACAGTGTACCTGGTAGTTAATAGATAGCTTATGATAGATAGAGATGGAGAGAGAGAACATTATTAAGCACTTTCTATGTGCTGAGCACTGTGCTAAGCACTAGGACTACAATTACAAGTAAAAAAAAAGGACAGTTCCTTTCATCAAAGAGTTTGCATTTTAAAGGGGAGAGATAACATATTAAAAGAGAGCTGCAAAGCAAGGATGGGGGGAGGTACCCATGTTGGCGCAACGTGTAAAATTCTGGAGAGTCAAGAGCAAAACCAGGAGAGAATTGAGCATAGCTAGACTGGGCACATATCTTCCTGAGTTCAAATCTGGCCTCAGACACTTACTAGCTGTGTAACCTTTGGCAAGTCATTTAACCCTGTTTGCCTCAGTTTCCTCATCTGCAGAAGAAGGTGGAGAAGGAAATGGCAAACCCCTTTGCAAAAAAAACCCAAAAAACAAAAACAAAAAAAACAAACCAACAAAACAAATAACAAACCAAATTTGGGCCTCAGTTTCCCCATCCAAAAAATGAAGGAGCTGGATTAGATGGCTTCTGAGTTCCCTTCTAGCTCTATGATCTTTGATTCATGATTGTACAAAAATTATAACTTGTCTCTCTGTAACTTCCTTCCATTTCTCCTGGTTATCAAAGAACAACAAGCCTAATCCTTCTTTCAAATGATAACCCTTCAAATATTTTAAGGCAGAGTGGCCAGCTTCCTTACACTTAAGTCTTCCTCTCCTAGCCAAATGTTCCCAGTTAACCTCTTACATGATTTTGAGATTCTTTACCATTCTGTTAACCATCTTTGGGACTTTCTCCAATTGGCCATTGGCTTACCTAAAATGTGGTGCTGAGTACTGAACACAATAGTCTAGACTTGAGTAAACTAGGATAGAGTACAGTGGGATTGCAGTCTCCTTTTTTATGAACATTATGTTTCCATAAATGTGGAGAATACTTGAATTGGCTTTTTCTGTTGCCATGTCACACTGTTGACTCACATTGACCTTGTAGTAACATAAAAATCCTTAAGTCCTTTTCACATGATTTGTTGTTTAGGTCTTACACTTACACAGTCAAGTTTTGACTTTAAGTATAATTTTTTTACATCTATTTGTATTACATTTCATTTTTGTCTAATCATTCTGACCTAGCAATGTCTTTTGGGGTCCCTCATGTTACAGGCATCTCTGACACAAAAGTTCTACAAATTAAACACAATTCTTCCACCTGGGGATTTTATAATTTTCTTAGAAAGGTAAAAATAATTCATGGGTCTATCTAAGAACAATTATAAAATAACATTGGAAAGTACAAAATTATATACCACAAATTGAAAACAGTACTGAAAGTGGACAGAGTAACAAAGTGGTTAGAGGAGATTAATCAGAATGGCTTCATGGAAGAGATGAATTTGAGCCTTAAAGAATGTGATGAACATGGATTGGTGGAATGGAAGGGTGTAAGCAAAGTCACAGAGGTGGTAATCAGTGAGTCACATGCAAGGGATAGTGAACAGATGGGTTTAACTTGGAACAGAAGGGCTGAGTAGGTGAGTAATGACAAATGAGGTTAGATAGCCAGGTGATGGAGGGCCTTGAATACTATTCTAGATTAAGCTGAGGAGTTTGGATTTAATCCTGGTACTGGTGTAATGGCTATTGATTCTCCTGTGGTCCCACGAGGAGAAAAGAAAGATAGTGAGGGTAAAGAGGATAGATCATGGAACCATTCAAAGGATAATTTATCATCAGGATAAAATTCAAAGGGGAATTCATCTACTCACGTGACTTCCACCACTACTTGTTTGTAGATGATTCTCAAATCTATCTCTATAATCCAACCTCTCACACTCTCCAGTCCTGTCTTACCCTTTCCACTTCTACCAGAATGTCCCAATGAGACCTACAACTTAACATGTCCCCCCAAAAAGTTATAATTTCATCTTCTCTAAATCATTACATCTTCCTAATTTCCCTATAATCATCAGTAGCAGAGAGGCAGTTTCATTAGTGACTAGACAGCTGTCTTCAAAGCCAGGAAGATGCAGGTTCATGTCCCATTTCTGACACATTCTGGTCATGTGACCCTCAACAAATTGCTTCATATCTCGGTGCTCTAGGAAATTCTCTATGACTATAAATTTCGAGGAAGTTATTGACCTGCATTGGTAGAGGAGTTCCCTATACCAACGAACCATAGCTTGGATGCTCAGCTTCAATGAGACAATGAGACAAACTTGTTTGCCTTTTCCTGCACACAATTTCCTACTTTTCAACTTTCATGCTTGAGGTTATACTTTCTTTGAATGGCAACATTGAACACAATGGAAGGAGCACTGACACTATCTGCATGACCTTAGGCCTCAGTTTCTTCCTCTGTAAAATAAGAGTTTTGGATGAATGACCTCTGAGATCTCTTCTTGCTCTGGATTTATGACTATCACAGTTGGTCTTAACCCTTGTTGTGTCATGGACCTCACTGGCCATCTGATAAAGCCCATGAACTCCTCCTAAGAATTAACAAAATGAAATTCATAAGATTACAAAGGAAATCAATTATATTGAAATATAATTTTCAAAAAAATAATTTTAAGTTCAAAGAATTTCCTTTTCTTTACTTTCTGCAATGGTGTGGGAGGCAGGGGAATCAACATGGACTAGGAATCGGAGGATCTGGATTTTCAACCCATCTGTACCGTTTATTACCTGGGTGATCTTGGACAAATCTCTGAACAATTCACTCTTTTGGCCTCAATTTCCTCATCTGCAAAATGAAGTAGTTGGATTACAGGCCCCTTCTGACTCTAAAGCTATGAATCTGGGTCCATTCTCTGACTTTTCCAAACCTAGTGAAAGACATGTCTTTCTTAATAAACTACTTGGATTATGTCAATTTGCTCCTCTGTTCTTTTAGTGCAGATGACCTAAGCTCCCCAACATTTCACTTCCTTGTGTTCTTACCTTTTTCTTGCTCATTTGTCCCATTTCCTCCATTATAGAATATGCTTTTATGAGGAGAGGGGTCATATCTTAAATTTCCTTTATACCTCTTCTTTTATATAAAATTCTTTTATACCTCTCAATAATGCCTAGCATCACAGACATTGTGGAGGAGTGTTTAGTCTACAAGCACCCACACTGGGATTACATTGAAGAAAGCTTGATTATAAAGTTACAGTGAATGCTGCCAAAAGACATTTTTGCAGTGAGCCAGACGCCAGGGATCAAAGTGCATAACAAAAGCCTTAAGAATGGGGTGATTTATGATTTATTTTTTAAAGAAATACATGAATAGAAAAAAAACGCTAGATGGATTGTTAATCTGATTTCTAATAAAGAACAATTGCACATTCACAAGATCACAGATGCAGAGTCGGAAGGGACCTTAGAGGTGATCTAGTCTACCTTCCTCCCCTCATTTTAAAGAAGAGGAAATGGAGGTCCAGAGAACTAAGGCAACTTGTACTGAGGTCACCTGGGGGTGGGGGGGAAATGGTGGATCTCAGAATTAAACACAATCCCCTGACTTCAAATCCGGCATTCCTTCCTCTGTATCATAATGCTTTTTAGAATCAGGATTTTACCTAGAGAAAAGGGACATTAGAGATCAACTATTCATGATTCCTAGAGACTTTGTCATAGTCTGATTAATAAAAGGTATAGAAAGGGTTCTATGATCTGAGGTAAATTTATAGCAAAGGTAGGCCAAAATAAAGCATCTGTCTAGACTATTTCACCTGTACTGCAAATATTGTTGGTAGGGGCATCAGTGTGAATATAGGGAGTATAACAATAAATTATCATACTCTCTCCAGACACCCAAAGCAAGAAATAACATACATAAAACATAAGATAGGCACAAGAATATATGTAGCCTATATACATATATCTGTGTGTGTAGCCTATATGTGTGTATATATATATATATATACACACACATATATCTGTATGTGTAGCCTATATGTGTGTATATATATAGTATATATATATGCATCCTATATGTAGTAAACATATGCATATAGGCCATTTCTTGCCTTGTGTATCAGGAATATAGAATAGGAATAGTGTGAAATGTAGGACAAAAGCCACCATATGTAGTATGAGAGGCAAAGAAGGCACACTTGCCAATTATTCAGGTAGGAGGGTAGATAAGTGAGAAAAGACAACAGGACTGTCAAAGGGAAGTAGTAGAGTGATTCTCTGCCACATAGGGCAGAATTAGTACCAATCAGAAAAAAGTTACAGGGTGGCTTTCCCCCCTTCAATATAAGGGAGAGCTCTCTAACAAAGAGGACTATCTGACAATGAAACAGATTGTCTCAAGAAATAATGAGCTTACTTACCTCCTGGCAGTGAGGCGATGGATTCAAGATGCAGAATGAGATATACATTCTAGACATGGACAAATGTGGCATTTTTTTTCCTGTTTCACTATGCATACTGGTTATAAGGGCTCTCAGGGTTGTTGTGAGATAAGTGATACACAGCCATGAGTTACTATAAATATACTGTACCATAGTGTTATTATTTATACCATGATGTATAGGTATAGCTCTATACCACCTATATGTATGTGATACTATTAGTTAAGTAGGTATTTGTGGTTGCACTGGATTCCATCCTGTCTAGATCCCTTTCATATCCATTAACCAGCCAATTAACCACCAGACCATTCTTCTCCCTTCCCAATAAAGTTCAGTATCTGTCTAAAAATCTGCTGTGCTCCTCCCCACCTCCCTACTACCAGCAAAGCTCCTCCCAACCCCTTAGCCTCCCCCTTTCCCTTGACCTCTGTCTCCATATAACACACAGATCTTCAGTTTCTTGTCCAGGACTTCATCACACCTGGCAGTGCTTTCCAGTTCTTCCAGGAGTATTATTTGTCCTCATACAAATCACCAGCATTAAGTGTCAATTGTCAGATTTGACAAATTTCAGAATTCATCTCTTCCTAGACATAGGGCTTGAATAGACAGCTTACAACCTCCTACTCTACTGTGATTCTATTCTATATACTATTTTTTGCTGCCCATTGGAAAAAAGGATCTGGGGAAGGTTTCCTTTGTATGCTTCCAATTTCCTCATACACAGTACTTTCATCTCCTATATGGGAGTTAGCCATTGTACTGGTCACTTGCCCATGCTTGCAATATACTCCTTCTATACCTTGGCCTCACCGAGTCTCTCTCTTCCTTCAAGTAGCACCTCAAGTATCACCTTTTCCTGATGCCCTCAACTTGTAGTGTTCTCCTTCTCTAACTGCTTTGTATTTATTCTCTATGCATTTATATATGTACATGTTGTCTCTCTTCATAGCATGTTTGCTTCTTGAAATCATGGGTTATTTCATTCTTTGTGTAAAGGTGCTGTCACCTACTTATCACATGAGGGTGTCACTGGGTGGCTGCAGAGGGAGAATAGACATCGCTAGCATTTCCTCCTCCTCTCGTCTCCAAGGGAAACTTTTAATCTCTGCAGGAGTGGAAGCAGGAGGTCAGGGATGGAAACAGTTATTCTGCCCTCCTCAGAGAGGGGTGTATTAGTTAGAAATATATCTGTCTGCTCCCTTAAATGTTATTAGTCTAAAGGATATATTTTCAGGTCCAAGCTAAACTTTTGATTACTATCCATTAATGGAGAAAGGAGGGCTCCAAGTTTTATATCCAAGACTTAACTTCCTTGCCACCAAATACCAGTTTCACATGGTAAACATGAGGACATGGCAAACAGCATTTATTCAAGTTGATAGCAAAACAGAAATCAGAGGAAGTATATATAGGAGGATATAACAGACAATACTCTCCTTTTGGGAGGAGGGTAATTCAGCTCACTCAAGTGAAAAATTCCCCAAAACTTCTAGTGTAGCAAGCTGGAGTTAGGGACATGATGGAGACTTCCAGCTCCTCTTATGTTGGCTTCCTCCAAAAGTTTTTTCTCCCTTCAGTTACCTAAAGTGAGGTTAATATTATCCATCTTCTCTCTCTCAAAGCAAGAAGCCATAAAAGCCTGAAGCAACTCAAGACATCAGATTAGTCAGAAGAGAGTCAAGTGATCTTCCTTTTCTCTGGCTCCCAGCCATTCTCCATCTCTTCTCTTGCTGGCCTTGGCAATGGCTGTTGATCTCCACCAGTGAGAAGAGAGTCTCATGTTAATAGTCTTTGGCGCTCAAGTAATATTTGTATTTATATTACCAGGGTCTAGCATAGTACCTGACACATACTAGGAGATTGATAAATGTGTAAAGCATAGTTTAGATGTGTAAATTAGGAATGCTTTGCAGCAATCTAAGTGTCTGATGTCTTGATGAGTTTGGGGCTATAGGTTATTAAAAATTCAGGGATTACAGAGGTAGCTGCCATGTAGAAGTACAAAAATCTGTATTACAAATCTTTAATTTCTGGCAAGGGGTCTTAGAGGTTCTTAACCTGGTATCCATGCATCCCTAATGGGTTTGGCTTCATGAACTTGAATGGAGGAAAAAAAGTATATTTTTATGTTCATTAACCATTGGTTTCTTTTGTTATCCTTTGTGTTTAAACCATTTCATGCATTTCACAACATTTTTATTCTGAAAATGGGCACATGGCATCAGATTGCCAAAGGGTTCATGAAACAAAACAAAAAAAGATTAAGAGCCTCTAAAGAATCCAAGTGTTAGTTAATTAGATAAATAAATATTTAAAGGGACAGTAGCACCTTAAAATTAAGTCATTAATAATTTGCTGTTTACTAAATACTAATAGTTTATTAATAATAAACTATTACCAATAGTTTATCATTATAGTAGTACAGTTATTAATAGTTTATATGATCTGAAAACTGAATGTCTCCACATAATCCTTTCCAATGTTTTTATTAATATCAATATGTTTTATAAGTATAATGTATATGTCCTCTGACCTCCCTCTCTTAGCACCAGTTATATTATATTTCTGCTTCAGGGTACCAGAGTACACAAGGAGTTTGTGACATGTCTCTTCTCTATCACTATTGTCTTGAACTCCCATTCACTGTGCTTACCTCATTTGTTAGGGTGAAATGACTAGCACCCTACTTCTATTTAACCACGTAACATCCAATGGCTTTTACAAAGGGTTTTTTTACTTCAAAGATTTTCCATAGTGTCTGTGGGATACTCTCCCTATGCCACCTCACAATCTGGGTTAATAGGCTTAAAACTTAATTCAATTTATGCATGGCATTTGTCCTTCCAAGTATATGTCCATAAGATGAGTTCTTTACTGGGCTGAGGTTGAGGTGGCTTCAAAACCTGTTCTGGATTCCAGAGGCTCATTCTCCTGACGTCAGCTACTCTGTTCTGTGTAGAAGTTCTACTTTATTTGCAGGAGACCTCTACCATGTCTCAGTTTTTGTGGCATGTCTAATATCACAATGACCAGAAGTTAATAGGAAATGTGTTCATTCTACTCAAAAGCTTTGCGAAGATAGTTCCCCAAATGGAACCAGTTCTTATCCATGACCTTTCAGTCTCTCTCACCCCACATATCCAATCAGGTGCTATTTTCTCCCTCATCTATTCCCTTCTTTCTATGCACTTTGACCACCCTGGTTCAGGTCCTCATTATCTCTAGTGTAGGCTGTTGAAGTAGTCTTCTAATTGGCCTTCCTGCCTCCAATCTCTCCCCACTCCAATTCATTCTTCATACAGCTGCCAAAGTGATTTTCCCGGAGTTCATTTCTGACCATATTACCCACTTCTTCAGTAAACTCAGATGACTCCTTATTACCTTGGTGATAACATATAAATTCTTCTAGTATTTAAAGCCCTTCAGAACCTAGCTGCAAACTACTTTTCCAGACATATTATATTCCTGTTGGCACATTCTGTTTCAGTGACATTGACACTATTACTGTTCTTCATACATGACACTTCATCCTCTCATTCTATGCTTTTTGAACTAGTTGAAGTCCAAGCCTGGACTTTGCATCCTATTCACCTCTACCTGCTAAAATCCCTAATATTCTTCAAGACTCAGTTTAAGTGACACTTTACATGAATCCTTTCTTTCTTTTATGTAAATTCTTAATTAATTTTAAACATAAATATAAAATGAGAAAAGAAAAAAATTCCTTGTATACAGCAGAACATGAGAGGATTCAATATAAAACAATAAATTTCCACTTCAAGAAAACCTAGAGTAACTAGATTTTCTGCTCCCAGTCTCTCCTCTCTCCAATCAACCCAGGGTTATCACAAGCCTCCCTTTTAACTCTTGGTGTGCCTGCAATAGAACATAGGACAGTAACTCTAATCTTCCATCAGAAAAAGGTTGGCCAGGCTGGGTATCCTCTACTCAGATGCCTTTTTCAGTCTTTCTTTATTAATTCTTCTTCATCTGTAATGGTTATATCTTAATATCTTTTTCTAACCCAGTCAGTGTTATCGTTCCCTAACTCAATCATCCTTCTTTTTTAAAAAAAATGTTTTATTAGTGATTTTTTTAAATCAATGTTACTCCTCCCTCACAATAGAACCCTCTATTGTAAAAAGAAAAAAGCACAACTAAGCAAAATATATCAAGGCATTTGTCATATCTAAAAATGTTTGTCTTACCCCACACCTATATTCCACCACCTCTCTCTGCAGAAAGATAGATTTACCATTGGTCTTCTGAAATCACGACTCATTCTTTTTTTATATATGTCCCACTCTGTTCTCATGACGCAACTTTGATATTGAATGCATTTCATACTGAAATACAGCCTGGAGTAGAGGTTTATAGTATCCACTGAGGTCAAAAGCTCCAAGAAAGAGACTTAAGGTTCACTGTTCTGAATCAGAGGATAGAATATAGCCTAAAAAAGAGAATTTTCCCAGTGAATCTCTGATGGACATTGTAATAGAATTGGCAGGGATTGTCTATCAATAAAATAAACATACAGTCTAGAGAGAGTGTAGTGAAAAAGAAAACAAGAAGTGTGATCAGTCAAAAAATAAGCATTTATTGGGTGCCTATAATTTAACATTCAGTTACATTTAACAACCCTACTATATGTAGAATACGGCCAAGGTCATTCACTGTATCCTGGGCCATCTCCAGTTGTCTTGACTTTTTGTCTTGCCACTGGAAGAGAGTGAGGTTGACAACTTTGTGCAATTCTGCCTCACTTAAATCCAATTCATGAGCAAGTCAAGACATCACCCTATGATATCGCTGGTCCTTTTAGAAAACAAAGAACAAATACTGTCTAGGCACTGGGTGAGATAAAAAGTTTAGAGAAGAGACATTCCTTGGCCTCATGGAGGTTATATCAAATGGGAATAGTTTTAAAGCACTTAGCATATGCACTTGAAGGCACATGTTAATAAATGCTTAATAAATGATTAAACAGGATGACCTTTGAGATTTTACCAAAACTGACCTTCCAATTAGTCAGTTTTGCTTTTCTTAGTTCTTTTTTGTCTATCTTTTTTTTCCCACCCCATTTTCCATTTGTCTTCAATCAACATTAAACATTTAGTCCAATTCAATAAACATTTATTAAGCACTTATTATGTGCCAGGAACTGTACTAAGTGCTGGAGATATAATTAATAAACAGAATGACAATCCCTGCCTTCAAAAAGCTTACAATCTAATGGAAGGTGAGATAATACACCAAAAAAAAGGCAGGAAATGGGGTGTGCAGGGGTGAGGGTGCAGAGAGACCAGGGGATATGTTGTTCTGTGGAGTTGAAACCAGCCAGAGCAGCAGACATAGGGCAGAGGGAGCCAAAAAGTCCAGTTTCTGCCCTCTATAAAGGAAGGAGATGGAGGGAGTCTGGTATTCCTCCAGCCCTCCAATTAGAGGGGAGAGAAAGCTGAGGGAGGTGGTGTCATTTAAGGCTTGAGTTGGTAGCATGGTGATAAGACTAGAAGTGATGAATTTAATCTAGCATAACCAACATGGTATGAGTTGGGTGAGTCCATCCAAACCACAAGTTGTACAAGGGTAATTTAGTGAGTTGGCATTTATTTATTAGCAGGTGCAAAGAAGCTGAATTATCACAAGTTTGTGACCTAGGAAAGTTATCACATCTAGAATTTCCAAATGGCCTATTGGAACCAAAGAATCAAAAGCTTCTCTTCATGGTTAACCTTAATAATTCTGCTTCCCCACTTTTGAACCTGCTCTTTCCTAATTGCGTGCATTCATAACTGTTCTGAGAAAAGTTCTTAGATTTGTGCCATGCCAGATGCAATATCTAAAACTATCATATCCCTCTGGAATTTCTTACTTGGAATTATAAGGCATACACAGCCCCATATTCAGGGTTTCTTATTTCCTTCTAATGTACCCTTACATTCCTTATATTGACAAATGAGTATTTGGCATTTAACAAAATAACTTTTCTTTTGCTACATTTCTAACATCTCTGTCTTCATCTGTATGGCTAGGAGAAGTACAGGTTGTATGAAGATAAGCTAAGTGGATGGATTGGTGTATACAGTTTGAGCAGTTTAATCAATATCAAAGATTTAACTATAATAATTAGAGTTTACTGTATCTATCACAATAAGCATTATAAAGCACTTTCCTTACTCTGTGAGGTAAGTAGTACAAAAATTGTGATATTCATTTTTTAAAGGAAGAAACAGATCTAGAGAAGTTAGGTAACTTTCTCAAGGTCACATGGCTAGAGTCAGAGACAGGATAAGAGTCCAGGTTTCCTGTCTCCAAGTCTCCTACTATTTCTACTAGAATACACAAGCAGATTATAGAGTCAATGACTTGTCTAGAAGACAAAAATGAATTGAAGATTATATTCTTACTCTGGGCTCACTTGTACATATGTAATATACATTTGAGTTTGACTTTTGATTCCTGCAAAATTCCAGAGTGAATTATTAAAGGGATGCTTAGTGAACACCTAGAAAAGGAAGTTGTGACCACGAAGAGCCAGAATAGTTTCATCAAAAACGGGCATGTCAGACTGAACTTACTCCCTTTTTTTAAAGGTCACTATGGTAGGTGAAGGGAATGCTATAGATCTAGTTTACCCAGATGTTAGGAAAGCATTTCACAAAGTTTGTCATGCCATTCTTGTGCACTAGGTAGAAAGATGTGGGCTAAATAATATTAATTAGTTAATTAATTATATTGTAAAATGGGCTAGAGAAGGAAATGGCAAACCACTCCAGTATTTTTGCCAAGAAAACCCAAGATGGGGGTCATAAAGAGACAGACACAACTGAAAAATGACTGAACAACAAAAAATACTAGTTGTATTTAGAATTGATTGAGTGGCTGTACCCCCAGTTTTGTTATTAATAGTTCCATGTTAACTCAGAAGAAGGTCTCCAATGGAGTGTTCCATGGATCTGTGCTTGGCCCTTTCCTATTTAACATCTTCATCAGTGACTTGAGTAGGGACATAGATGCCATGCTGAATAGACTTACAGATGACACAAGACTTGGTGTCTCATCCTGGATGAGAGAGCTAGTTAAGAAAGATCTTGACAGGCTAGAACATTGGGCTGAATCAGATAAGATGAAATTTAAATTAAAGTTAAAGTTTAACAATTGAATTAAAATTAACCTTCAAATGCAAAAGCAGGAAGGTGTGCTTATTCAATAATTTACCCTTAGTGGAATGCAAACTCAATCTGAGTCAATTGAATGATATGACAGACTGGAAAGTTAATGTGCTCTTAGGCTGTATTAAGAGGTGTAGCCTCTAGGAATAATCAGAGAATAATAGTCCCACTTGCGCTGGTAAAGTCACATTCAGAGTGCTGTGTTCAATTTGGAGTACAACATTTCACCAAAATGGAGAAGGGCCTGGAGATCATGCCATATAAAGGTTGGTGGAAAGAACTGGGGATACTGAACTCGGAGAAGATTCAGAGAGAAAATGTTTGACATCTGCAAGTATTTGGAGAGACTCCAAGCATGTGGTAGCTTTGTTCTGCCTCACCACAAAAGATAGAACTAAGAGCAATGTTAGAATTAAAAAAAAAAACAAAAAGCAAATTTAAGCTTGGAGTAAAAGAAAGTTTCCTAAAATTGAAGCTATCAACAAGCCTGCTCCATTTGGAATGGGTTGCCTTGGGAAGTAATCAGTTTCCCCTCCCTAGTGGTTTTCACATGAAAGTTGGATGTTCTCTTGTTGGGCACATGGTAGAGGGGGATTCTTATTCAGGAATAGATTAGACTAGAAGGCCACTGGGGTCCTTTCCAACTCTGAAATGCTGTGATTGTGTGATATATAACTTTTTCTTACAAAGGACTGTCCTTCTGAATCAACATTGATTTTAGAATTTCTCCTTGAAAATACTTTTGAGAACAGACTGGACATGAAGTTGGTTGTATTTCTTAGCAAATTAGCTTCATCCTACTGCCAGGAAAAGCCCTGAATTTAAACAGTTATGATTGTTTCTTTGCTTTGCCTTACCTTGTCTCAGAGCCATGAGACTACAAATGGTCAGTGCCCTTGAATGAGTTATGAAGCAGCTCTGAAGAGTGCTGTTAGGAATGGAAAAAACCCTGGGCGTTTTTACTGCTTTGTCTTTGTTACAGTGTAGTATCTAATTCTGCAAAATGGCTCTAAAATAATTTGATTTTTTAACATTATTGTCTTCCCAGGCATTCAATAGATCTAATGAAATTAGAAGACTTATAGTCTAGTGGATGGTTTACTAGCCTAAGAGCTGGGAGACCTTGATTGTCTTTGTAGTTTCCTTGCTTATATGCTGTGCGACCTTGGACAAGTGACTCAATCTCTCTGTGTATCAGTTTTCCTTAGAGCAAAGGGAAATGATGGCATCTCTACCCCTAAACAAATTAATTTAATTTTTAGAAGAACCCTAAGTTCCTTGGAAATGATTATAAAAAGGTATTGCTTGAGAGGAGAGGTGGCCCTTTAAGGCTAGGCTACAGAAACCAGTGGAGAATAAAATGGCTATTTTCTTGAAAATGTGCTGGAGTTTGTACCAGTTTTTTTTTCTACAAAGAATAATGCTGTATTTTATACAATAATGTAATCTAATTTTCTGTAACAGATGAAACACATTGTTATTAATTAGCATTTAGTCAGCATCAGTAAAGTAGATTATGTTTAGGGTTAGATTACATCTACTTTAAAATTTTCTTTTGTTCAAATTGAAAAAAAAAACCAGAGCTTAATATTAATTCCATGGAGTTTGAAGGTTTTCCAATCAGGAAGGATGTGACATTTCTAGGAATAGTATTATCCATTGTTGATTTTTGTAAATTGTATTAATTGAGGGGAGAGAACTCTGAAACATATGCCTTTGTTGTTGAAATAAAAGTAAAACCCACAAGGGCCCCTTTAAAATCCATTGCAGCCCTGCCCTGAGATGTGTAGAAATAAGCCACAGTGTTTTGTTCTTTATTTATTGGGGGTGGGGGTGGGGCGGCATAATCTAATTATCTCTCATTAGTCCAGAGCTGATTATTTCATTTATCTTTGTAAATGTGACAACAAAAAGCTCACTTTAATTAAGCAGATCAGCAATTAGCTGTTGTTTTATAGGAGTTTTAAACATCCCTGCACTAATAGCAGAGAGCTAGATTATAATCAGAGGCCCAGGGAAGAATTGTGACTGAGGACAGCTTGATTTACAACCCCATTTAAGGTAACACAATCAAGGCAAAGGGGAAGAGGGGCTCCAAAAACATAGGCAAGAAAGGGCCTGATCAAGGCAAAGGGCAACTTTGGGGAGAACCAATGGAGAGAACTGAGGAGATCTGGTCCCAGTGATTCAAAGGGTAACTACCTAGTTATTATTCCACCAAGCTAGATTTTGGCCAGGGGAGGATAATTATGCTCAGAGCCCTAGAGAAGCAGTAGGCACCAAAAAAAGTCATTTAGTCCATCCTCTCACACAATAAAGGAATTCCCTCTATTAGCCCCAGCTTGAGCTCTTCTCTTTGTACATGAGATTCCCTTCCAAAAGAATAAACTAACAGCAGGGCTTTAATTTCTGTGGGTTTCACTGGTCTCTCACAGCCCTCACCCCCAACTTTTATCACTGCAGCTAGGTGCTGTGTTCAAATGCAGTCTCAGACACTTAAGAGTTATGACCCTGGGCAGGTCACTTAACCTCTACATGCCTTGGTTTCTTCAACTGTAAAATGGTGATCATAATAGCACCTACCTCACAAGGTTGTTGTGAGGATCAACTGAGATAATACTGATATAAGTGCTTAGCACAGTACCTCACACATAGTAGGTGCTTAATAATTTCTTATTCCTTCCTTTACTCCCTACCAATCCAAGCCATCCTCAGTTGATGCCTCCATTATTGCAGCCCTCAGTGACCTCTCCTATTTCCCAGAAATGTTTTTCTCCCTTCCATTCATTTCCTCTTGTCTGGAATATCATGCTTCCAGGCTGTCCTTGCTTCAAGCAGTTTTTGAGACATGGCCAGATTAATTTTCCTAAAGTCCTCCATTCATAACATTATTACCCTGTTCAAAAACCTTCATTTCCTACAGATAAAGTCCAACAGTATTAGCCTGGCATTCAAGGCTGTGCACAATCTTATTTCAGTCCAACTTTGTTACCCATTGTTCTTCAATTCAATCCAATTCCACTGTCATTTTCCTTCTTGCTTCCCCTTCACTCTCACCAAATTAATCTCGCCCAAAGATCCTTGCTTCCACATTGTACAATGGAAAGAACACAGACCTAGGAGTCAGAGGACATGAGTTTAAATGCAACCTCTGACATGATACTACCTGTGTAACTTTAAATGAGTCCCTTGGGCATTGCTCCTTGGGCCTCAGTTTCCTCATCTGTAAAATGAAGAGGTTGGACTAGTTGGCCTCTTAAGTTTCCTCCATCTCTGGATTGGTGATTGCGTTCCTATTTCTACCATTTAGACAACTTTCTTTTCCCTATTCTTCACTTACACACTTGTCACTGATCTTTGAAGACCCAGGTGAAGCCAATTCTATTCAATTAAAAAATAATTTATTAACTGACCACTGTATGCTAGAGATAGTGCTAGGTGCTAGGGACACAAGAATAAAAATACAAGCAGTCTTCAAGGAACACACATTTACACTTCGGTTGAGACAAATTCAACAAATATTTGTTGAGTGCCTGCCACGTGCAAGGGACCTTCTCCAGGAACTCTTTTCCAACTATTTTAGACCATTATATTTCCATTCTCATTCTCATTCTCTCTCTCTCTCTCCCCCCCCCCCCCCTTTCGCTTTTCTATTATTTGCTGTACCTGCCACTTTGTCTCTTTTTTTGCACATTACATAGCCTGTGGAAACCCTTTTCTTTTCATTGTGTCATCTTGAGCTGCCTTGCCACAGTCCTCTAATGCTTGCAGGGTCAGCAATGTGTGTGACCAGGTACAGCTGCCCATTCCCTCATCTTTGTCATATGTGTGAGGGCTTTTAGATTGTGATTATGAATCTTATGATTCAGTTCAGTTTGGCCCATTGCTATTTGATGCAGGCCATTTGGCATATATCTAGCGCATAATGATGCTTTATTCTTCCAAATCACCCTCAATTAATCAATTGTGACTGATTTTACCTGTGGATTGTAAGAGCCAAACCCCTCTTAAACTTCAAAGTCACAGTATTATCCTAATAACCATATACTTCCAAATGGATACAATGGCACGCATGACTCATCTTCGACTTTTGATGGGTTACAGCACAGCCATCATGTGCCCTTATTGAAAATCATTTCTATTAATTACTGATAAATGCATACAATAGTACTTCTTGCATACTTACACATCATTCCAAATGGATAAGAGCTGCTTACTATAGCAATCCCTACTCATGTCCCTCCAGATCTCTCTTTGCCCTTTGCCCCATCCATTTGTTAAGCATTTCTATTGATGCACTTACTATGGCTTACAGTTATAGCTCCAGCTCCACTTGCCCTTCCATGAAAGGGCCAACAAAATCATAATGTCTTGGACCAATTTAGTCTTCTTTTCTCGGGAAACATTATTTCTCTTTCAGTGCTTTTTGTAACTTGTCTCTCTCTCTCCTCTCTTCTCACCGACTGCTCTTATCAGGCTAGCTTTTGGGTTTTCTTCAAGATACTTTAACTAGACCATTAGCTCCTTGAGGGCAGGGGGCTGTTAATTAGAGCCACAACTATCCATTCTGGGACTGGAGGCAAACATCACAAAATGTGTGGTAGAGAAAACAGCATTTAAAGGGACCCTCCACTCAGATTTGGAAGATAAATTCAGTGGGTGGAACATTAGATGAGACTTTCAATCTGAAGTATGCTATATGGTAACTTCCTAGTTTAACTATTTATTTTGCTCACTAGATGCTACACTTCATTCTTTATACCTTATGCGGTAGCAGTGTAGTCAATGTCCTCTACATTTCAGTGCCCTGGGAAAGGCTTCATTTGCTCCCATTTTAGTTACAGCTCTGATATTTATTACACCTCTTAATACCTCCTGCCATATTTGACACTGTGTTATGAAGCTGGAAGCTACTCATTAATTATTTGTTGAATGAATGAGTGAAAGTTTTTCTGCCCAATAGGACAAACTAGATGAATTTCCCTGGCTAGTCAGTGAACTTTTCACTCAACACCTTTCAGTTAGAAGCAGGATATACCCGACTTGTGTTAAGTATGAAATAGCAAAACAGTCAGTTAGCTTTATTTTTTTTTTTTAAATTGCCAGATCACTTTTAGGTATGCAAAATGAGTGGCTTGATTATAGTTGCTGTCGTTTTAACTTTTCAGTGGGCTACATTAGCATCATTTTAACACAATTTTATTTTATTTTTAAAACGTTGTTTGAAACAAATACCTCAATACATAGCTATATAATTGAGCAAAACATATTCCCACATTAGCCATCTCTGAAAATGTGTCTCTTTCTGCATTTTAAGTTCATCATTTCTCTGTCAGGAGCAGAGAGATGTGTTTCATCTCCAGTCTTTTGGACTAACAGTTTATCATTGTATTGATCAGAGTTCTAAAGCCTTTCAAAGTTCCTTTTCTCTATAATGTTATCATTGTACACATTTTTATTCTAGGTTTACTCACTTTGCTCTGTATCATTTCATCAAGATCTTTGCAGTTTCCTCTGAAACTATCCATTTCATGATGAGCAAGTGAACTTCAGAAAAACCTGGAAAGACTTGTATGGACTGATGCTGAGTGAAGTGAGCAGAACCAGGAGAATGTTATACACAGTAACAGCCTCATTGTGCGATGACTAGCTTTGATAGCTTTAGCTCTTCTCAGCATTGCAAGGATCTAAGACATCTCTAAAAGTATCATGATGGAAAATTCTATCCACATCCAGAGAAAGAACTATGGATTTTGAATGCAGATTATAGCATAATATTTGTTCTTTTTTTTTCTTCTGTTTTGTTTCTTTTTTTTTTCTGGTGGTTCCTCCTATTGGTTCTAATTCTTCTTTACAACATGACTAATGTGAAAATATGTTTAATAGGAATGCATATGTAGAGCCTATAACAGATTGCAAAAAATATGTTTAATGGGAATGTATATGTAGAGTCTATATCAGGTTGCATGCTCTCTCAGGGAGCGAGGTAGGGAAAGAGGGGGAGAAAATTTAAAACTCAAAAGCTTATAGAAATGGTAGTTGAAAATTAAGAATAAATCAATTAAATAAAAAATGGTAACCCAAACCTTTGCCTTTTTTTTTTTGTTTTTTAGGCAATTGGAGTTAAGTGACTTGCCCAGGGTCACACAGCTAGTAAGTGTCAAGTGTTTGGTCTGAGGCTGTATTTGAACTCAGGTCCTCCTGACTTTAGGGCTAGTGCTCTATCCACTGTGCAACCTAGCTGCCCCCAAACCTTTGCCTTTAAATAAAAAAAGAAACTATCCATTTCATAATTTCTTATGACACAATAATATTCCATTACATTAATACACTGAAATTTTTTTAGCCATTCCCCAATTGGAGGAACTCCACTTATTTTCCAATTTTTTGTCTACCATAAAAAGAACTACCATAAATAATTTTATACACATAGATTATTTTTCTCTTTGTCTTATTTGGGGTATAGGTCTAGCAGTGGTATTTCTGGGTTAAAATTTGCTCAATTTGGTAACTTTTGGGGCATAGTTCCAAATGGCTTTCGAAGGATACTGTTTTAGAAGAGTATTAAGAGACTTGGGTTCTGGTACTAGCTTTTCCACTAACAATCTGAGTCAATTTGACATATGACTTTGCCTTTATGGCCTCATTTTCCTCATCTGTAAGACAAAAAGAAGATATTTAGATCTGGAAAATTCTATGACAATATCATATGGATATCAATGTCCTACTAAAGAAATGATAACTGACACAGAATGAATGGGATCAACACTGAAATGATATTTGGAAGGTTTTTTCGTGAATGAACGAAAAAGCATTTATTAAGCACTTTCTACAGAGTAGTAACAGTGTTAACTACTGGGGATACCAATACAAGATAATCCTTACTCTCAAGGAATTTATCTTCTCTTTGGAGAAGACAACACATATCCAGGGAGTGGTGGACAGGAAGAGTGGTGGTAGGAGTAATCCGGGATTGGGATTTGGAAAAGGCATGAGTGGTGGTGGGGCTAGAGGATAAGAGTTCAAAGATATAGGACTTTGCAAATTTGAATTTGTTTGGGAGGACATAAAATTTTTATGGGAGGAAAACTGATTTGGGAAAGTAGAGAGGGTTCAAGAGCCTAGAAATTATTTTGAAGACAGAGAATTGGTTTCAATTGCTTATAAAGGAATACTATAAGATTGAGCTGCAGAGTTTTAAGAATGATGAAGCACAGGGGGAACTAGAAGGAGAGTAGATTATGGCCATAGGAATTTCAGAGTTATGGGCCCGGGAGATAAAACACTTGTGGTTAATAATAAGATTAGGGATATGATGATTCTTGTGTTTGGTTAAAGTGAAATGAAAGTGCAGATTATGGAAGTTAAGAATATTTAGAAACTGGAAAGTAAAGGGGTCCAAGAGAATATCTCCACATAAATTAAAGTCACTCAGTGTAAGGGCAGGGGACGGGAAGGAGAGAAAGGCTGTGAGCGAGGTACTTAATTCCTTGAGAAAAAAGAGGGTTGACTTAGGGGATGGTACAGAATAGCCACCTGGATCTGGATGGGAGAAAGTCTCCAAAGAGGAGAAGTTGCTGAATAATGATATTAGGATGAGTTTGGAAGTGACAGTGAGGAGCAAGAAGCAAACCTGTCCACATCAAGGGGCATCAGTGAAGGTGTATCCAGTGCTGGAAAGGATGGCCAGGTGTAGCAAGCCAGTCCTAACTTAGCTTATGTATTACCAAACTTTTTAACTCTATGAGTATCTAATATAGTTCCCCCTGCCCAGCCTCATGATTGGTGCTTGCTAGATGTTCATTGAATTGGATTGTTGAGGAAAAGAGAGGTTTGATTTAGAAAGTGGGATGGTGAGTTTGGTTTTAGTAATATTGAGTTGGAAGTGATGGTGAAACATCTAAGTAGAAATCAGCAATCAAGTACAGATGTAGGGTCTGAGATCTGATGAAAGGTAATACATAAAGGAGATTTGGGTTCTGTGTTCCCAAATGGAAAACTGGCTTTAAAAGACCTAGACTTGAATTCTGACTCTCTTGCAAGTCACTTCATTTTAAGGAACCTCTTGCTACCTCTGTGAGTTAAATGAGGAGTTTGGACTAGAATCTCCAAGTTATTTTCTAGCTTTAAATTATTTGATCTTCTTTAGATAGTTGAAGCTGTGGAATCAGGTGATGGAGAGAATGTAGAGAAAGGAAAACAGAAGACTGAGGATTGAATCTTGGAATATACCCATATTTAGAAGGTGGAAGGTAAAAAAATAGGAACAAAAAAGGAGACAGAGAAGTAGTTATAGGGATAAAAGGAGAACCAGCAACATGTGGAACAAAATGGAAGCTAAGGAAGGATACAGTTTCAAGGAGAAGAAGGTAATCAACTATAAAATGATGCAGACAAGTCATAGAAAATGGCTGAGAAAAAGCCCCTGGATTTACCTATTTGGCAATCATTGGCGATACTGAAGAGTATAATTTCAGTGGAATAGTGAGTGCCAAAATCTGTCTGGAAAGGGTTAAGGGAGGAATAGCTGGTGAGAAAGTGAAGTGGATAAAGACAGAATGACATAGTAGTGTAGAGAGCGGGACTCAGAGTAAGGAAGGCACCTATTGGTTGTATAACTTAGGAAAGAAACTCATTTAAACTCTGTACTCTAGGCAACTCTAAATCTATAGGTTGTAGAGAAGCTGCTGACCTATATCGGTAGAGGGAGTTTCTTCACCAGAGAGTTCCCTTTACCAATGAATCCACGCTTACAGTCCCTATCCTTACTATTATAAAGCACTTTCCTCTTAACAGCTCTGGGAGAAAGAGGTAATATTATTCCTATCCCCATTTTTACAAATGAGGCAACTGAGCCTCAGAGAGCAAAAGCAAATTGCTTGCTACACAGCTGGTAAGTACTGAAACTAAGATTTAAACCTAAGTCACAGGGGTAATAGCGGGAAGGAATTTTACAAGTTGTTTAATCCATCATTTTCATTTGGCAGATGAGGAGCTAAGGTCCCAAGAGTTGAGATGAGCTGTCCAAGGTCATAGACTGAATAATAGCAGAGCCCAGTTTAGCAGAAGAGTGCTAAATTTGGAGTCAGCAGACCTGGGTTTGAATTCCAACTCTGTCTCATTACCTATGTGACCTTGGATAAGTCACTTAACCTCTCTGGGCCTCAGTTTTCCTCATTGGTAAAATGAGGGGACTGGATTGAAGTTCTCTTCCAGGTTTAAGTCTATGGTCTTATAAGCCTCCTGGTATCTTTGATTTGCTGTGCTGTTCTTTCTCATGATCCTTATCTGTTGCAAATGAGAAAGTAACCCTTAGGAAATAAGCATTCATATTTGAAATCTGATTTTGTATATTTAGATACTTCCTTTCTCCAGATTAGTTTTTAAGTTTAAATTGCTTGGATTTAGGGAAATTTTGCAAAACCAACCTGAATTCTCCTAATTTGACTTAATATTTCCAGTGTTACATTTGCTATTTTATAGCCTTATTATTTGGTGGAGAAGTAATACTGTATTTTACACAGGAATGAATTGTGATGTCATAGGTGAATGTGTGCAAGTACATAAATCAGCAGGGAACAGTGGAGACCATGGAGAAAGACTTCTGGCCCTCTCTAATGCTCTTTAGACCTCTTTATGCTAATAAAACAGAGATTTCTCTCCACAGGCCTCCACCTTTGCAAATGGCAACTGTAATAAGCTTGGAGTGGTGTTGCATTATTAGGCTGTTTACCTGCCAGTAATTGGCAATTAAGCTCGATGTAAAAGGGCTAATGGTCTCTTTCCTTCTGTTGGAGAAATAAGAAGTAAAATCTTGCCCAAGCAAAGTGAAGGTGGCTGCCAAATTCCCTGGAGTGAGCCAAGGACAGACTGTACCTTTTCCCATTGTTTTCCAAGGGCATCATTGCTGAAAATATAGATGTATGAAAAATTATAGGGCTGTTTATTTTCAGATTTCTATAATTATGTGTTAGTGAGCTTGTGTGAAGGGAATTTGATGTTCTTTGGCTATCCTGGAAGGTAGGGATTAGAATGATTTATCAAAATGGCAAAGAATAGATTATTCCAGTTCCACGCTTCAGCGGAGGACAAACAGTGACTGCTGCAGGATGCTTGGGTCAGGAAGTAAGAGTGACCAAGGTGAAAATTATAATTCTGCCTTAGTATAATTATGACTCATGATATTACTCTCTTAAGAGACAAGGGACAGAAAAAAAACATTTTTGTGGTATTAAAAATAATGTGAAAAGTTTTTTTCCCCTATGTCCTAAGTCTATGAATCTTACTTTTTGATTTTTGACTTTTTACAATATATAAATATTAAGTATAAGTTAGTTATTTGTTTCAGGTAGGACCTATTTTTATATGATTAATTTCAACTATTCACAGCACTAATATTTTTATAAGCTGTTCCATAAGATCTACAATTTGATTGCTAGACACTGAGGCAGGAATACCTGGCTCTACCTGGTTTTTTTTTTTACCAGAGTTCGAATCCCACCTCTGACACTTAGGAGATGTGTGAGTATGGACAAGTCATATAAACTCTTTAAATCCCAATTTCCTCATTTGTAAAAAGATGATATTGTAGCACCTACCTCCCAAGGCTGTTTGTGAGGCTCAGATGAGATAATGAATTTGAAGCACTTTGCAAACATTATAGTGTAATATAAATATATTATATAATATTTATTTTTTAATAAATATTATTATCATTTATCAATTATTACCATTATCATTTAATCATGTTGATCTTTACTACATATCCTTTTGAGCAGAGAAGGGGAGATGTCATTATTTCCAATTCAGAGATGAGCAAGTTGAGGTTTAGAAAGAGAATCAGTGCCTGTTTAAGGTTAAACTGTAAATATGATATAGAGCTGTAACTATAGCTCAGACTTCTTGACTCCATTTGGCTTATGCCTTTTAGAATACATTTCCACATCATCTCCAACTCTTAGCACCCCTTGTTTCTTTCAAAACTTTGTCAAAACAGTGACACCTGTTCCAAGAAGTCTTTCCTGATCCACCAAGCCACTGGTGCCCTCCAAAGTTACATTGCATTCATTTTGTTTAGATATAGGGGGATATGGCAATGCTGATAAGTCAATTCCTTCTTCCAACTCTGGAGGTCAAGATCTTCACTGAAACTTAAAGTCTTAGAGAGTCGCTTAGAGCAATGAGAGGTCAAGTGACATGCCCAGGGTCAAAAAAAGTCAGTATATGTCAGAAGCAAGGCATGAACCCATCTCTTCCTGAACATGAGGACTGCTTGATAGCCATTATACCATACTGCCTCTCAGGCTCTCATTTAATTTGTATATATTTATCTATGAACATATTGTCTCTTCCATTAAAATATAAGCTTCTTGAGGATGAGCACTTTCATTTTTCACTGTGTCCCCAATGCCTAGTACAATCACTGGCACATAATATTTGCTTAATAAATGCTTGTTGCTTGATTACTCCATTGGTCACTGCTCTTTCTGCTATAGATTACTTTCTAGTAGGCTTTCAAATCAAAAAATGTGGTAAAGGTTAATCTCTATTATTCTTCCTATAATCACAGCATGTATCATAGCTCAGAAGAATTTGGTTTTAACTCATTATGATAGGATGGGCCTTATTGACTTAGTGTATTGGCTTAATCATAGAATTATTTAAAGAATCTTAAGAGTAGAAAGGTACCCTTAAAGGTCATTTTGTCTAATCTCTCACTCAATGAAATACCCCTTTCTGCACATTTCTGACTATCATCCATCCTGAGATGCAGCATGATATTGCAGAAGGGGCCCTGAACTGGGAGTTAGAGAGACCTGGATTCAAATTCTGCCTTCCACTACTATTAACATGTGTGGCAAAGGGGAAATCACTTACCCCTCTTTCTACTTCAATTTTCTCTGCACAATGGAAATAATCATCTTTGCGGACCTACCTTGTTGGGGTGTGTGTGTGTGTGTGTGTGTGTGTGTGTGTGTGTGTGTATGTGTAAAGTACTTTGTAAATTTTAAAGTGATATACAAAAAGTGATATTTTGGGAGTTACTCTTACCCTGCTTGAATACATTTAGTGATGGTGAATTTACTACCACATGAGGCTTCTCATTCCATACAACTAATTGATAAAAAAGTGCTCTTATATTGAACTTAAATTTGAATTCCTGTAATTTTCACCTACTTGTCCTATGTCTGTGCTCTTGAGAAAAAAAAAAGGAACACTATGCTTCCTTTTCTATATATTACAGCCCTTCAAATATTTCAAGACAGTTTCATGTATGTTTCTCCTTAGTCTTCTTATTTCTAGGCAAACAATCTCAGTCCCTTCAATCATTCTTCATATGACATGATTTCTAGCCCCTGCCCTTTTCTCATCATTTTCCTCTGTATGCAATTCTCATTTATCAATGTCCTTCTTAAATACTTCAAAATTTCTTAGAACCTGTGATATTGATTCTTTCCATTGTTGGAGATTAGAACCCATCCAAGCCTTCTCAATTGAACTGACTCTAGTCTATATTTCTCCTAAAGATTGTGCATGGATGATACACAAATTCCAAAGGCTTTCCTCTAGGTCTTTTTATATTTGGTGGGTACCAGTGCAGCATTTATCTTGTTACATGATCAGATCATCTCATTTGCCAATCAAGCGAACATTTCCTTGATGATTTCCTTCACGCAATTTCTCATACTCAGCTCCTCATTAGAAATATACTGTACCCACCATGCATTTTGCCATTGACTTTTGGGTCACTCATAACTTCTATTCTTTAGAGAGGGGAATATTCTATGATTCACAACCATATAGCCTCATTGAGAGAGTAATTGAGGTCAATTCAATTTAATCATTAAATATTGGTTGAATGGTATTTTTAAAAAGATGAGATTTCACACTAGGAATCAGCTTGGGATGACTGAAAACACTGTGCAGCTTGTCAAATACAGTCCTTTCCACTTTCTCCTATTCAGTTCTGACCTTATCCCTACTTCCAATAGTTATTAGCACCTTTCCTGGGTATACACAATGAGGTACTTATTCAATGAATTGACCATCCATCTGCAGGGTTTAGATGGGACAATAGTCATTTTTCTTTCTTACCCATTTAGGATTTTCAGGCTGATATCTTTTGAATAATCACAAATCTCATTGAAGAAACCTTGTAATATTGCAGAGTCTTTGCAATCAGCACAATATAATCCACAAATGGGAGCATAAGGAAAAAGTCACTGTCTATAGAGAATCCTTCTTCATTTTGGAGCTTATACAGGATTTCCTCTAAGAGAGTGGCTAACCTCCTTTGTTGAGCTTACCCATTTTATTTTTTACTTAAGGTTTATCATCACTGAACAGAATTATTTCTGTGCTTACAGTTATCAAGGAATCCTGTAGGATGTCAATATCTCCATGAGTCAAGTTAACATACATTTATTAAGCACTTAATATGTGTCAGGCACTGTGCAAAGCACTGAGGATTTTTCTGGGCCCAAAGTTTCTCAGTTGGCAGGTAAGGGAGCTTGACCTGAATGACCTTTGTACCTTTAGAACTCTGTGATTTAACCCTATTTTTACAATAGTCATTTAAATCAGGGAACTGGTTTCTTTAGCTGCTTTCCCCCCTTTTCTTCCTCATTAGTATTGTTTACCATTCTATAGTCAGATTTTCATGTTCCAGATTGCCCCATTCCTCTAAAGCCCTATTACCTTTTAGAGTTTCTAGCCATGCCTGCTAAATGGCCCCATTTATTAGTTTATTTCCACAATGTGACAAGTAAGATAATTTAAAAAAACTTCCAGCAATGTGAACCTGGGTTCTCAAAGACTGGGTCAGTGGAGGCTATACTTTGACAGATCTTACTGACTTAGAGATACCTCAGATACCGATTCAATGACAAACTATATCTAGTATCTAAGAATCAGCTTAGATAAGTGCAGAGACTCATGATTTAAAGGTTGAAGATGAAGTGATGGTTTGTGTGTGTACATGCATGTGTGTAACAACAACCTACTAAATCATCTGCTAAAGTATAGGAAGAGGGCAATGCACATCAGTGAAGAGAGTACCTACACTGATTACCTACAGATCATTTGAATAGGAGTAACCTGAGGCAGTATCTAGTACAACTTTAATTTTACAAATAAGGGAAACTGAAGGAGGTTAAATGACTTGCTCAAGGTCATCCAAGTGGTCAGCATCAGAGGCAGAATCTGAACCCCTTCTAGAACCAGTGATTTTCACACTGCACTATTTTGGTTCCTAATTTGGCAAAACATTACTCAATCAGTTATCAAGAGATTGAGTTTCTCAATCTCTTGATAATCTCTGTTTCTTAAATGGGGACATAATTGTTCACCTATTGTGGTATACAGTTTCATTCAACTTTACGGATAACCTTTTTCACCCTGCTGCACACTGCCTCCCCCCACCCCCATTCCCCACCAACAAATCTGGCTAAAAATGTTTTCTGCTCCCCCTTTCACCTAATGAAATCTTATATAAACACACCAATGATCAAATAGTACTGTACTTGGAGTCTGCATTTGAATCAGCTTTACTACCTACTACTTGTGTGACTTTGGATAAATTACATAAACTTGCCGGGCCCTATTTTCCTCATCTATAAATAAGGAGATTGGAGTAGATAGACTCTGCGGTCCCCATTTCTACATTTAGGAACCTGTGATTCACCACTCTTGCACTATTGTTCTCTGTCTTAGCTGACATTTTATGCTCTGGATCCTGCTGCCTTTATGCTTGAACAACTAGGACCTTCTTGCTTATTCCTAGCTTATCTGGTCTCTCTGCATTCGATTCTTTGCTTATCTAGATTCCTCTTGGTCAAACCTATTCTTCATGACCTAATATGATGATGTCTGCTAAAACTTATTGACCAGCAATTTTAGACAGACTTCTAGGATCTCGACTAGAAGGGGTGTTTAGTCTAATCATCTCATCTTACAAATGTGAAAACTGAGGCCAGGCCCAGGGAGGTTAAGTGAATTGCACAGAGGTAGTATTTAAACCCAGATGGTCTGATTCAAGAGCCAGTGCTTTTCCCGCAGTTCCATGCTATTTCCCCCTGACAATGAGCCTTTAAATTTCCATATGAATATCTGATACAATAAAAGTATTGTTCCTCTGGAAATTATGCGATTTGAATGCTGCAAATGACCCTCATGCTATTGATTTTTTATCTTCATGTAGCTCTAAAGTAGAACAATATGTTTTCAGCCATATAATTACTTTAAAAGTCAGTTTCTTCTATTTACCATCATTCAGGAGGAAAATTAAGATATAGAATAGGATGTCTGGGTAATGAAATCATTTTCTAAATGAGTTGAAAAATGCTTGTCATTGTTGTAAAGTTGAGTATTAACAGCAGCTAAGTGGTCAGAAGAAAGATTTGGCTTCCATGTTATATTCCCAATTTTATAGCAATAAGAGGCCAGGTCTACACAGCATAAATTAGAATGCTGGCAAATTTCCAATGAATCTGGTCTGTGTGGACCGCCAATCTGTGTGGAGAGTAGCTTTTTTCCCTCATGCTAAATGATCTGAATTGATCTGAAATCATGAACTAACTGACAACCACACGTTGCACTGACTAAAACATTGTAATCAATCAATCAATCAACAAAGATTTTTTAAAAGCCTACTATATACACTGTGCTAAGTGCTAGGCATGCAAAGAAGGGCAAAAACAGCTCCTGCCCTCAAGGATCTTGCATTCTTTTAAACATTTTTAAAATTAATTTATTTTGATTCATTAACCATCACTTCAATGAGCTTTTGAGTTTTAAATTTTTTCTCCCCATTCCCTTCCCAAGATGACACACAATCTGATATAGGCTATACATATACATTCCTATTAAACATATTTTCACATTAGTGATGTTGTAAGTAAGAATTAGAACCAATAGGAGGAACCACCAGAAAGAGGAAACAAAATACAACGGAAGAAAAAAAATTGCAAATAGCATGCTTCGATCTGTCTTCAAACTCCATGGTTCTTTCTTTGAATGTGGATCACATTTTCCTTCGTAAGGCCTTTGGAGATGTCCTAGAAAGGATCTTGCATTCTAATGGAAGACATGGCATGTCAATAAATAGGTACATATGAAATTCCCATATAGTACATGGAAGCTCAGTTCTATTCACTTTTTCTTCGTCCCTAGGTATAGAGGGAAAGAGGGCATTCATTTTTTGTTGCTCATTTTTGTCTCCCTTTCACTTGCCCTTCCAGAGCTTTTCTCTCTCTGCCACTTGACAGTCATACTTCCTTTTATAGGAGGTTCCTTTGCTGTATCCCATGACCAACCCTTCCGAAGGTGATTAGTAATAATCAACAAAGCCTTCTCTTTCCTCTAGGCCCCCAGGATTATTTGTATTCAGATAAGGAATTTTTGAATTGTGTTAAACCTTCAAGACTTAAAACATATTTGAGGAACTATACAGACAAGCCAGAAGACATCAACAAGAAGGCAGCCTGGATGGTAGTGGGACTGGAAGACAGTCATCCACTCAATAAGCATCTATTAAGTGTCTCCTACACAAAAGGTATTATGGTAAACAAAAATTTCTAACATTCATTTTTTAAAAATTTTGAGTTCCAAATTCTCTCCTTCCCTTCTTCCCCTCTCCATCTTGAGAAGGCAAGCAATTTGTTGTAGATTATACATGTGCAGTCATGCAGTCATCCATATTAGCCACATTGCAAAAGAAAATACAGACCAAAAAAACAAGAATATTAAAGAAAGTAAAAAAAGGTATGCTTCAATCTGTATTCAGACTCCATCAGTTCTTTCTCTGGAGGTGGGTAGCATTTTTCATCATTAGTCTTTTTGAATAGTTTTAGATCATTGTATTTCTGAGAATAGCTAAGTCTTTCACAGTTGCTGAGCATATAATATTGTTGTGACTGTACAATATTCTCCTGGTTCTGTTCATTTCACTTCGCATCAGTTCATGTAAGTCTTTCCAGGTTTTTCTGAAAGCATCTTGCTCGTCCTTTCTTATAGCACAATAGTATTCCATTGCAATTATATAACACAATTTGTTTAGCTGTGCCCTAGTTGATGAGCATCCCCTCAATTTCCAATTCTTTGCCTCCACAGAAAGAGCTGCTATAAATATTTTTGTACAAATAAGTCCTTCTCTTTTTTTCTGTTTGGGATACAGACTGAGTATAAAGCCTTCCCCCAATTTTCTGCTTTCCTTCTAATCTTGACTACATTTGTTTTATTTGTACAAAACCTTTTTAATACAATGTAATCAAAATTAAGGGGTAGCTAGGTGGCATAGTGGATAGAGTGCAGGGCCTGGTGTCAGGAAGACTCATCTTCCTGAGTTCATATCCAGCTTCAGACCCTTACTAGCAGTGTGACCCTGGGCAAGTCACTTAATCCTATTTGCCTCAGTTTCCTCACCTGTAAAATGAGCTGGAGAAGGAAATGGAAAACCATTCTAGTATCTTTGCCTAGAAAACTCCAAATGAGGTCACAAATAGTCAGACACAACTGAACAACAGCAATTAGGTGGCACAGTGGATAGAGCACTGGGCTTGAAATCAGGAAGACTCATCTTCATGAGTTCATATCCAGGCTCAGACCCTTACTAGCAGTGTGACCATAGGCAAGTCACTTAACCTTATTTGCCTCAGTTTCCTCATCTGTAAAATGAGTTGGAGAAGGAAGTGGCAAACCGCTTCAGTATCTTTGCCAAGAAAACTCCAAAGTGGGGTCATGAAGAGCTGGAAGTGACTGAAATGATAGAATGATAACAACAAATCAAAATGATCTATTTTTTATCTCATAATGCTCTCTCTTATTTATTTATAAATTCTTCTCCAATCTATAAATCTCACAGGTAATGTGTTAATTTACTTATGTTATCTCCCTGTATATCTAGGTCATTTATCCATTTTGACCTTATCTTGGTACATGGTGTAAGATATTGGTTTATACCTAGTTTCTGCCAGACTGCTTTCTACTTTTCCCAACAATTTTTTACCAAATAGCAAATTCTTATTTTGAAAGCTCAAATCTTTATATTTACCAAACACAAGGTTACCTTAATAATTTACAACAACGTATTGTATATCTATTCTATTCCACTGATCTTCCTTTCTATTTCTTCTTCTATTTCTATCAAAACTAGATAGTTTTGATAGTTACTACCTTATAATCCACTTTAAAATCTGCTACTGCTAGACCCTTCCTGTAATTTTTCATTAATTCCTTTGATATTTGTGACCTTTTGTTCTTCCAAATTAATTTTATTATTTTTTCTAGCTCAATACTTTTTTTTTGTAGTTTGATTGGGATGGCACTGAACAAGTAGATTAATTTAGATAGAATTGTCATTTTTATTATACTGGCATGGCCCACCCATGCCAAATTTATATTTCTCCAATTATTTAAATCTCACTTTATTTAAATAAAAAGTATTTTTATAGTTATGTTCATATAGTTCCTGAGTTTGTCTTGGCATGTATGCTCCCAGGTATTTTATATTGTCTGTGGTTAGTTTAAATGAAATATTTCTTACTGTCTCTTCTTGCAGGGCTATATAGAAATGTGATGATTTATGTGGGTTTATTTTTTATCCTGCTACTTTGCTAAAATTATTAATTGCCTCAATTAACTTTTTAGTTGAATCTCTAGGATTTTCCAAGTACACCATCATACCATCTGTGAAAAGAGTTTTGTTACCTTATTTCCCATTCTGATTCCTCCTTCTTTTTCTTTTCTTATTGCTATTGCTAGCATTTTTAGCAATATTGAATAATATTGGTGATAATTGAGCAACCTTGTTTCACTCCTGATCTTATAAGAAGGTTTCTAGTTTATCCCCATTACACATAATGCTTGCTGATGGTTTTAGGTAGATGCTTATCATTTTAAGGAAAAATCCATTTATAGCTATACTTTCAAGTGGTTTTTAATAGGAATTAGTGTTGTATTTTTCAAAAGCCTTTTCTGCATCTATTGAAATAATCATATGGTTTTTGTTACTTTTGTTATTGATATGATCAATTATGTTAACAGTTTTCCTTATATTGATCAAGCCTTGCATTTCTGGTATGAATCCCACTTGGTCACAATGTATAATCTTTGTAATATGATGTTGTAGTCTCTTAGCTAGTATTTTATTTAGGATTTTTGCATCAATATTCGCTAGTGAAATAGGTCTATAATTTTCTTTCTCTGTTTTTGCTCTTCCTGATTTAGGGATCAGTATCATATTTGTTTCATAAAAAGGAGTTTAGTAGGCTTCCTTCTTTGTCTACCATTCCAAATAATTATTTAATATTCAAAGTAGTTGATCTTTAAATATTTGGTAGAATTCACTTGTAAATTTGCCCGGTCCTGTTGCTTTTTTCTTAGGAAACATTTATTTCCTGTTCAATTTATTTTATCTAACTTAAGTTTATTTAGATATTCTATTTCTTCTTTTAATCTGGAAAATTTATATTTTCATAAGTATTCTTCCATTTCACTTAAATTGTTAAATTTATTAGCATATAATAGCTCCTAATAATTGCTTTAATTTCATCTTCATTAGTGTTGTATTCACCCTTTTCATTTTTGATACTCATGATTGGGTTTTCTTTTCTCTTTTTTTTTAAATCATATTAACCAAATGGTTCATCTATTTTGTTGCCCCCCCAATAAAACCAACTCCTGATTTTATTTATTAATTTGTTTTTGTATATTCAGTTTTATAAATCTACCTTTAATTTTCAGGATTTCCAATTTGGTGTTTAATTGTAGGTTTTAATTTGTTCTTTTTCTAGTTTTTTTAATTGTATACCTAATTCATTGATCCATTCTTTCTCTATTTAATTGATGTAAGCATTTAGAGATATAAATTTTCCTCTGATTACTACTTTTGCTGCATCCCATAAGTTTTGGTATGTTGTCTCATTATTATTCTCTTCAATAAAATTGTTTATGGTTTCTATGACTTCTTCTTTAACCTATTTATTCTTTAAGATTAGATTAGTCTCTAATTAATTTTTAATTTGTTTTCATGGTTCTTTATTAAATGTAATTGTTATTGCACTATGACCTGAAAAGGATGTATTTAACATTTCTTTTCTGATTTAACTATGAAATTTTTCTGCCCTAACACATGGACAATTTTTGTAAAAGTGCGGGTTACCACTGAGAAAAAAGGTATATTCCTTCTTATTCCCATTCACTTTTCTCCATATGTCTATCATATCTAGCTTATCTTAGATTCTATTCATCTCCTTGAGCTCTTATTTATTTTGGTTAGATTTATCTAGTTCTGAGAGAAGGTTGAAGTTCCCTGCTATTATAGTTTTGGTATCAATTTCCACCGGTAATTAATTTACCCTTTTTCTTTAAAAATTCATATGTTATATCATATGGTACATATATGTTTAGTATTGATATTACTTCATTATATCTGGTACCTTTTAACATAATGTGGTTCTCCTGTTTATTTATTTTACTTAAATCTATTTTAGCTTTAACTTTGTCTGAGATAATGATTGCTATTCCTCCTATTTTTTTAAACATCAGCTGAAGCATAATAAATTCTACTTTTTTATTTTTATTTTTACTCTATGTGTGTCTCTCATTTTTAAATGTGTTTTTGTAAACAACATATGATCAGATTCTGGTTTTTGATTCATTCTGCTATCCATTTTTGTTTCATAGGTGAATTTATCTCATTCACATTCAAAGTTATAATTAACAGTTATATATTTCCCTCCATCCTATTTTTCCTCACAATTTATCATTTCTCTCTCTCTCTTTACCCTAACCCTCCTCAGAAGTCTAATTTATTTCTAACCTAATTTACCTCTCCCTAATCTGCACATCTGTATTAAGTCCTTCCCTTATCCTATTCCCTTACCTTCCTGTTTCTCTATAAGTTAAGAAACTTTTATACTCTACTTGATTCATGCTATTCTCTCTTTAACCCCATCCCAATGAGAATAAGGTTCTCATACTACCTGCCCTTCACCCCATTCCCCTTCACTGTAATAGTTCTTCCATTCATGCCTCTTTTGTGTGAGATAATTGATTCACTTTAACATCTCCCTATCTAATTTTATTTTTTAAGATCATCCCATCATAATTAACTAAACCTTCTATCTATCTGTCTATCTATCTATCTATCTATCTATCTATCTATCTATCTATCTATCTATTCTTTCAAACTGCCCTGGTGATGATACTATTTTTAAGAGTTACAAATGACATTTTTTCCATATAAGAAGTAAATAGTTTAACTTTATTAAATCCCTCATAATTAGTCTTTAATGTTTACCTTCTTATGTTTCTTCTAATTCTTATAGGTCACATTTTCTGTTCAGTTCTGGTCTTTTCCTCGAGTACTTGAAAGTCTTTTAATTCATCATTAGCTCTATCTGGGGGGTCTTTACCTTTTTGGTTCTTGCAGTGTTCTATAATCCAAGGGCAGATGTAGTCACTTCTCCTCTGACACAAGCCTTTGTCTATGGATGCCTTCAGGTACTCCTCTCCACCCCTGGGCTGCAACCAAGGCCCTCAGCTCTACTCTTGCTCCCTGTGACTGCAAGGGGCTGCCGCTCTGTCCTAGAACCAAAACCAGGGATTCTGCTCTCCAGCGAGTGACCACAACTAGCAGGGCCCACACCTCTTCAACTGTCCTCATCAGCATATACTCCTACCTCCTTGCCCATAGCAACATCCTGGGACTGCATCTGGTCAGCACACCTGGGCCCTGGGTCCAGTGGTAGTGGAGGGTCCCTCACTATCCCTAACTATCAGTTGCCCAACCCCAACACCGTCCACATGGCTGCCTCAGGGCTTGCTGTATGTTCATTCAGAGGTTTCTGCCCTGGCCAGACCACCACCTTGGGAAATCAGATTTTTTCTAAGGTCTTCCCAAGTTGTCTTAAGTTAGATAACTGCTTTACCATGACATTTAATTTTTCTGCTTCTCTACAATTCACTTTGAGACATTATTTTAAGTTCTTTGGGATGAAATTTGGGAGAGTCTGATTCTACCATCTTCCCACAATTTCCTTCCTTTCACTCTTATGCACAGCTTTCATCCTAGTCCAGACACTCATCAATTTTTGCCTAGATTACCCATCTCAGATTTTATGACAAATTTTTTTTTTTTGCAAAAAAGTTGGGTGTGACTATTATGTGAAGCTTTAAAAATTGTGCCAGTATTACTTAAAAGTCATTTGTTACTAAACTGTCTTTGGTGCAAGATTAGGATACACAGAATACTCATGAATATATGTTAAAATTGAATACTGACAATGTGCATGTGCTGGGAATTCTAGGCTCCTAGCTCCCAATGCGAGAGAGGTAAATGCATATCCATATGCCACTGGTGAATATATTGCCACTCTCTTTACCTTTTAAGAGGTGTGATGAACAGAATTATACCATGCAATGATTACACCATGAAAGGTTATAAACCAGTTTTTGAACTGAAAAAACAAACAAACAAACAAACAGGGAGAGATGATTATGAGGTGGCAATGATTATGAGGTGTCGATTATTCAGTGAAATACGGTATTGCAATAGTTGAATTGATCTCTCTGTGTTGTCACTCCCCTCTCCCATATATCCTCTATGTAGCTAGTAAAGTGATATTCCTGAAGGACAGGTCTGACCATGTTCTCTCCTGTTAATGAAGCTCTGGTGGTTCCTTATTACCTACAGGATCAAAGAAGAACTCCTCTATTTAACATTTGAATCCCTTCATTTTCTGGATCTGACCTACCTTTCTGGGCTTCTAAAGCATTAGTTCCCTTCACATACTCTGCTGCACCAGGCCTTCTCCTTCACTTATGTTATCCCATCACTCTGCATGTTTTCACACATACTTTCCCTCATACCTTGAATGTACTTCCTTCCCACCTCTGCCTCTTAGAATCCCTAGTTTCCTTCTGTAGCCATAGGATTGCCTCCAACTTAAGGACTTTATTCTCCAGATGCTAATGCTTCCCCTTGAATCTACTTTGTGTGTGTGTATATTTATGTATGTATATGTACACACACATACATATATGCATATATACATACACACATATGTATGTGTTACTTTTCCCAAAAACAATGGAAGCCTCTCAAGAGCAGGGATGGTTTTATTGGTTGTTTTTGTATCCCTAGCCTTGAGCACAGTTCCTGACATACAGTGGGCACTTAATAAATCTCTTCTTCAGTTTCAAGAGAAGATAGAAATCACATCTGGCTATCACTTCTTACTTCTGATCATTTTGCTGCCATTAAAGTTTAACAACAAAAGGATAACAAATGTTGTTTAAATCAGAAAATTATGTATTTGAATGAATGAGTGAAAAAGCAATTCTTAAGTGCTTATTATGTGCCAGCTATTGTGCTTTGCCTACCTCTTTGTATCTTTTGATTAAAAAAAAATGATAGAAGTTGATTTTTAAAAAGTAACTACATGTCTCGAAAGGCAGCAAAGCCACTTTTAGATGGGACTTATTTGTTTTGGCTTCTTATACAGCCTGAATTCACAGGATAATTCACAACTACCCAAAATGCAGTTTATAACCCTTAACATGGAACTTGAAATGAGACAAAGTGAAAGCCAGCTGTGTCTCTTTTCCAAAAAAGAGACACTGAGGTACCCAGGGAGAGAGGTCAGATATTCTGATTGCCTGACCTATTGCCACAGCAGCACTGCCTTCTCCTTGTACCCCTAACTGCTAGAGTCTTCTCTCTAAATCTACCTTTTATTCGATTACTTTGTATGTATGTATTTATTTAATTTGTAGTTATGCTTTAGATATTTATATATGTTTTTGTCTCCATTAGAACGTAAGCTCCTTATGAATAAAGATTTTTTTTTTCATTCTTGGTACTCGTATCTCCAGCACTTAACACAATTCTTGGAGCATAGTAGGTGTTCAATAAGTTACTTGATGATTGATTAACAAAATCATTGAGTTCATTAGTTTAGAGGACATCCAGTGAAGAAACTCCATCTGCCATTGTAGAGAGATAACTGCTGTGCAATTTATAGTCTTAGAGAGTTTCCCGGCCCATTGAGGGGTTAACATCTGTCCATGACTTCCCATAGAATGTAAGCTCTTTGAGAGGAAGGACTTTGTTTTTGTTCTTGTATCCCCAGTGACAGAACAGGCACTGTCATGTCAAACAGAAGGTATGTAACAAATGCTTGTTGAATTGAATAATGAGTACAGTGTTATAAAGTCATGGAAAAGAAGAAGTCTGAATGTATGAGTAAACATGTACAGGATGGATGGGCTATAGGAACTGGGAAACAAATAAGACTTCCTTCTCCTTGAATCACAAAGGTAGAAAAGGGCTGTGTGTATTTCCTCTGTATGAATTTCTCTCCATAAGATCCTACATTCCTGACAAATCATCATCCACTCTTTGCTTGAAGACCTCCAGTGATAGGGAAGTCACAAGGTAGTGGAGGGTTCTAATTGCTTTGAAGTTCTAACTTTAATGAAATCCATATTCATTTCCCCATAGTCTGGATTACTTAAAAATTTGCTAGCTTGACTCTTATGTTCATGCACAATTTAAATGCATTTGCATTTTGTCCCATGTCAACTACATGTAAGAACAAATTTCTGTTGTTCTTTCCTATGGTTAGTGAAAGGTAAGAGTCCCTTTCCTTATAACACATAAGGAAATCTCCCTAATGCCTTTCAGGTTGCCAGGGGCTTCAGATTAGATGGGATATGGCAGACAGAAGCAGTATGAAACTAGGATGAAAATTCAGACTTCTTGGAAAACAGGGAGAAAAGAACATGGGCCAGAACTGTACTAAGCTTAGGTAGTTGAACAATACTCTCTAGAGGCAAAGGATCTATAAGTCAGACATCTCCTAAATCTGAAAAACCTGGACTGTATCTATTCTCTTAAGCCATGTTTTCCTACTTGAAAATAATTTGTGTCATTTATAGAGTTCCAGATTTATATTAATCAAATAATAAGCAAGCATTCTTAAGGATCTACTATGGGCCAGGCACTGTGCTAGTTGTTGGAGGTACAAAGACAAACATGAAATAGTCTCTGCTCTCAAGAAATTTACATCATATTGGGGGGAAGAAGCATTTTTTTTTTTGGGAAAGCACTAATAGCTGGAAAGATCAAGAAATATCTCATGTAGGAGGTGTTATTGTTGTTGTTCAGTTGTTTTCAGACATGTCCAACTCTTTCTGACCCCATCTGGAGTTTTCTTGGCAAAGATGCTGGAGTTATTTGCCATTTCCTTCTTCAGCTCATTTTTAGAGATGAGGAAACTGAGGCAAACAGGGTTAAGTGACTTGCCCAGGGTTACACAGCTAGTGTGTTTCTGAGGCCAGATTTGAACTCAGGAAGATGAGTTTTCCTGACTCTGAGCCTGGCACTCTATCCACTGTACCACATAACTGCCTCCATATTGGAGGTAGTACTTGGAATGAGCTTTCACAGAAGCTAGGAGATTCTAAAAAAGTAGAAGTAAGGAGGGATAACATTCTAGGCACGTTTGCCTGTGCAAACATGAGACAATTGTCATGCATGAGCAAGATCAAGCAGGCTGATTTGGCTACAGTGCGTCAAAGGGAGTAAGTTGTAAGACATCTGGAAAGATAGATGGGAGCCTAATTGTGAAGGACTTTAAATGCCAAACAGGAATTTGTTTTTATTTTGGAGGTATTAAGAAGCCATTGAGTTTCTTGAGTAGGGGAGTGACAAGGTCAGACCAGTGCTTTAGTGATATCACTGGTAGCTATGTGAAGGATTGGAGAAGAGAAAGACTTGAGTTGGGAAACCAATTATGAGGTTGTTGCAATATTCCATTTCTGAGGTGAGGAAGGACTAGATTAAGGGAGCAACCATATAACCGGTGAGGAGATGAATATGAGAGATATTATGGAGGTAGAATTGATAAGTCATGACAACTGACTGGGTAAGTAGACTGAAGAAGAGTAAAGAGTTGAGGATAATTCTGAGGTTGTAAAACTGGGTTATGGGAAGGATGGGAGAGAGAAATTCAGGAGAGAGACTAAGGCTGGGTGTTGATATCTGGGAGTCATGTGCAGAGATAGTTTGTCCCTTGGGAGCTGACAAAAGCACCAAGAAAATGGAAAGAGAAGAGAGCCCAGCACAGAACTGTGGGGTACACTCATAGTTAGGGGTGGGGTATGCATGCCAGTTCAGCAAAGGAGACTGAGAAAGACTCACTAAACTGGTAGGAGAACAAAGAAAGAGCAATGTCTTGAAATCCTAGAGAGCTGAAATTATTCAAGAGAACATGGTCAATGGAGCCAGATGTTGCCGAGAATGCTTTTCTATCAATGACTCACTAAAATGACAAACATAGGAAATATGGGGAGCCTATCTTTCCAAGGCTGAAAAACCTGGAAGGAGCTACACACCTCTATAGGGAATGTGAAGGAAAGAGAAGCCTTCATTTAGCCACTGGGAGAAATATCACATTTTGGCTCTGTTGCGTAGAAAATACATAACCCAATAAAATGTAAAAATAATAACAATAAATATTTACATAATTCCCCAAGATCTACTCTCTGAACTCTTACATCCACCCTGTAAGGTAGATAATATGGGCATTATTGCTTGGATTTGAGAGATGAGAAAACAAGTTCACAGAGTTAAGTGACTTGCTTTTGATTACACAGCTAGTAAGTGTCTGAATTAGGTTTGAACCCAGGCCTTCCTGAATCTTGGTTCAGCTCTCTATCCACAGGCTCCAAATTCAGTTTTATTTTCAAGTAATTTAGAGATGGAATATTCTGAAATAAGGTTTACAAACTTGCAGTCAACTACCCAGAAAATTCAATTCCTACCCATTCCGCTTTGACCTGAAACAAGGGGTAATGAATGATTCTTATTGGCAGCTATCTATCTATACTGTCCAAATTCACTAGAGAAGGGTCAACACTGGACTTCACTTTGGTTCTGTGTAGACCTAAGCTTGACATAATAGTTCCTGCAGAGTCGAATGATTTACAGGTAGATTAGGTTTCTTCTCATACAGTAACTCGGTTTCAACCTTGACCCAGAGAAGTTACCCTCTTCTGGGATGAAATAGTAATTAAATCATTGCTATCACTCAACCTTCTCCCCTTTGAAAGGCCAAGGAAATAAATAAATAGGAGAGCTTCAATAGAAGGAATTCTAGTTAATTTCTTTCAGTCTCTAAATTAAAATGGGAACTCAGAAAATGAACTATTTTTTTTAAATCAGCACAGAAAACGTACTATTTTAATGTAATGGCATTAGTGAGCTAGAGAATTTTACTTTTTTCTTGATGGTGGTGCTACACACGGTCTCTAAAATTCCAATTTTAATATGAAATAAGCTTTTTCATAGGATTATTTCATGGAATTAGAAAATGAGTACTGCTAAAGTCATAACACAACAACTATCTTATCTCTTGGGTACTTCCATAGGATTCAGTTCTGTGTTTGTAGATGTAGGTAATTTTTATTGTATTTGAGTGATTAAATAAGGAAAATACTTCCAATTGTATTTACTTTGAATGACTATCCTTTCTAAATGCTTATTTTAGTGCTTTAGCAGTTAGCAAAAAAGAAACTGGGCCTGAAAATTTAGATTTATATTTAAAATTTAAACAGTTATGGGCACAACAAAAAGTGTTGGATTTGGAATAAGAAGGTCTGGGTTCAAATCCAATCTCACATTCTTACTAGCTGTGTGACCCTGGGCAAGTCATTTAACTTTTCTGTGCCCTAGTTTTCTCACTTGTAAATCAAGAGGCTTGAACCAAATGACCTCTGAAGTTAGCTTTAAACAATATAACCACAGATTTAGAACTTCAAGGGGGTTGTAGAGGTTATTTAGTCCAAAAGCCTCAATTTTACAGATGAGGAAACTGAGGACACAGAAAGGTTAAATAACTTGCCTCTAGTCAATAGGGCACCTGAGGTGAGATTTGAACTTGTGTCTTGCTGACTCAAAGTCCATTGCTCTATTTTGCCATGCTGCTTCTCTAAAATCTATGATCCTATTGACTGAATTTTGACTGAAAACCAGGTAAAGATATGAGAAAACACCTCTCTTTGACCCCTCTGTAGAGAATAGGGTTTATGAGTGTAGAACATTGCATATAATGTCAGATTTTTCTAGATGTGTTGACTGGTTTTACTGACCTCCCTTCCCTCCTCCCTGCCTTCTTCCTCTCTGTTACAGGCTTTCTGGGAAGGAAAAGAGAAAGGGATACAGAGGAAATGCAGGTGATGTAAAAACATGTATCAATAAAAATATTTTAAAAGGATATGACTTAGAATGACACATTCAAATCAATTCACACTGATTTTTACCACTGTGCTAGGAGCTAGAGACAGAAACCAGAATAATCCTTGTTCTAAAGAAGCTTCCATTTTACGTGTTCTCCTGGACATAAAACTAATTCCAGAATAAGAATAAATAAGAATCTATGACAACGTTTCTTCTTAAAAAGAATGGCAGCTAGGTAGTATGGTCAATGGAGCACTAGGCCTGGAGCCAGGAAGACCTGAGTCCAAATCCAGGATCAGACACTTACTGCCTGAGTAACCCTGGGCAAATCACTTAACCACTGTCTGCCTCATTTTCCTCATCTGTAAAATGGCGATAATAATAGCACCTACCTTCTAGGGCTGTTATGATGATGAAATGAGATAATATCCGTAAATTGCTTTGCAAACTTAAAGGAACTTTTTTTTTTTTTGGTAAATGTTAGTTATTACTCTTCTTATTAAAAGAATGTTTTGAGTTTAACCAGTTAAATGGTACAATAGACAGAGTGTTGTTTTTGGGAGTCAGGAAGAACTGAATTTAAATTCTTCCTCAGATATGGCTTCGTGACTTTGGACAAGTAACTTAATCTCTCTCAGCCTCAGTTTCCACATCTGAACAATGAGGATAATAAGAACCCTTACTTCAAAGGATTACTACGAGGATCAAATGAAATAAAATGTGTTTATCTCTTTGCAGGCCTAAAGCATTACTAAATGATATTAATATTATGATTATCACCAACATGATCATTACCATCATCATCATTACTTTGCATTTATGTTCCACATTGTGTCACTCTACTGAAGCCTGAAAATAAAGACTGAGCTTCTATCTCTTCCTGACTCATGAAGTGGTTATTGAATCCACAATCACTATCACCGCAGTTTAAATAAAACTGAATGATGTTCTCTGAGAATGAGTCCTATAATTTTAGCCTCTATGTTTCATCATAAAAATGGTGACTAATGGTTCCAGGGAAACACATATGCACCACAGTCACCATCACCAGCCCCCTCCAAATTGTGTGCAAAGTATGGGAAACAATTATAGGCTGAATCTTGTGTTCTTGACCTGGTTCCATAAAAGTGCCCAGGAATGGGAAGCACTTGATTATTTATTGCTGAAGTGTACTAAACACTTAACTATGCAGATAAACTTGGCTTCATTCTTTTATTGGAGGCAGCAAAATAAACACCTTAACAGTTCATGGTTCCCAGGGTGTCCTTGTTAATCGGCCCCATCGTGTTCTAATTCATCGAGTAGCTAACTGAATTGGAGCATGTAACCAGATAAAATGTGTCTTTGGCTACCATGTACTTATTCCGATTACGATTTGGCTGATTGATGACTTTCTGATTTTTTGAAACAATGCCAGCCCCACACAAGGGGCCTCACGCTGGCGGTGGCTGCAACACCCGACTGCTGCTTGTTGTGCGTTGGGGAGCAGAGAGGGGAGGGGGGACTGCAGGCCGAGGTCTGGCTCAGTCATTTTTAAAATCAATACTTGCTCTCCAAGCATGGGATAATTTAGAGAACATAATTCAGAATTCTCCCTTTCAGCATGTATCCTCCATCAAAGGGCTGTTTTTACCCAGAGTCAGCACAATGCCTGGGTGACCCAAGAATGCACAGATAAGGTTAAAAAGAAAGAAAAAGTATGTATTTTTTTCCAACCAAGCATATTTTTGACCCTGTGCATGTATGTTTGTGTGCATCACTGTGTATATCTATATCTGCTACAGCTAACCTAAACCATGATGTCCCTTAGTACTGCTCTGATATCGAAAGCTTTTGGGGGTATTTCCATGATAAACCCTTGGTCTGAGGGATGTCTGACTCAGATATTTTATTCACATCAGGCCGGACTTGGAATACAAATTTTCCACTCAAGGGCTTCTTCCTCTCCCCATTCCCATTTCATTTAACAAGTCTATAGAAAGTGCTATAAAAGATATGTATATTTTCATTTGAAAATTCCAAATGTATTTTTGCATTTCCCTGGGTGGGAAAGTAGCTTTTGTTTTGGGCTGCTTGAGGTGTGCAGCTGATTATTTAGCCCTTCAGACATCATTTGCTTTGTTATTCCCCAAAAAACAGAAAAGAAAGAAAAAAAAAGAACCCTCCCTACCCCCTTGTAAAACATTGAAGTCCTTTCAGTGCAAAGAGCAGCTTGGGCTTGTTTATAGCAATTTCCAATACTAATTACATTTCATACTATCTATCATATGCATAGCTTGCAAAACCTTATTGATTTTAATGGCTCCTGGTGTATTGGGACAGGTCTTTTATGACGTTTTGTGTTATAGGACCTCTAGGAAATGCCCAGATCTTAAACAGACATACTCTCAATTATCCACATGTGGATTATCCACTTGGTCATTTTTAATTGCATTTTTAATTACAGGCTAGCCTCTTACAATCAATAGATGGACAGTTATGTTCTAGGTCACTTTTTTCATGCTCAGTTCATAGAATTATAGATTGAGAGCGGGAGGGGACCTTAGAGGCCATCTTGTCCAATCCTCTCACTTTACAGATAAAGAAATTGAGGCCCAGGCAAGCTGAGTTACCTCCTCCGTTTTATTCAGCAAACATTTATTAAGTGCCTACTATGTGCAAGGCACTGTATTAGGCAATGGAGATAGAAAGACAAAAATGGAACAGTGTTTTTCCTCAAGCAATTTATATACTGAAAAGATACAAAAGTATATGGAAGTAAATAAATACAATGTACAGTAATTGACACAAAGTAATTTTAAGACAGAGTGATAATACCTGGGAGAACTGGACAAGACCTTCTGTATGAGGTAGCACGATTGCAGGATGCTTTTAGGGAATCTACAAAGTGGACATGAGGAGGGATTCCTACCATGGGGAAAAAACACTTGTGAAAAGGCACCAAGGCAGAAGATAGAAAGTCATGTGTGGGGAATAGCTAACTGGTCAAACTGAATAGAATAGAAAAGGGAATAATGTGAATATGTTCATTAGTTATCCCATTAGTATATTCAAGAATATACCAGAAATAGAAGTCAAATTCACTGGTTTATACTTTGTAGATTCCACTCTTTTTTTTTAATTTTAATTTGAAATTGGGATAGCTTTTTCCCTTTTCCAATAATTGGGCAGTTTCCCCATTCTCCACGATATTTCAGAACTCACTGATAGTGACTCAGAAATCACATCAGCCAATTCCTTTGGTGCCCTTTAATGTAGTTCAGCTAGGGTCTTATCAAAGGCCAGGTAAGTGCTCTCTTTCTCTCTCTTTACCTGTCCTGGAGTTCAACTTCCCATTGGCCTCTTTGTTGCTGTTGTTGGATTTGTCTGTTTTAGTGTGAAGGCCATTTTCCTTGGCAGAGAAAATAGGAGCAAAATAAGACTTGAATGGTTCTGTTTTCCCTCTGTCTGTTATCACTATCCTGTCTGCACCAATGGTGACAAACTTTAATTATTAACTAAGCAGAAGGCTCCCAGATCTACATGTACATTCCTATTCTATCCATTGAGCTCTAATCTACATTTCTAACTGCCTGACATATACCTACACCTAGCTCCCTTACTAACTTCCTCAAACTTAACATGTTTAAAACTAGACTCATTCCTAAATCTGCTTCTTCTCCTACTTTCTTATTTCCATAGTTGACTCCACCATCCCCCTAGTCTCAAAACTTGGAAGTCATCTTTGATTCTTTCACAATTCACTCCTTTAACCTCATCAGCCATCAATACCTGTGGATTTTACCTCTGTAATATCTTCACTCACTTTGCAAGCACCCACTTCAGTTCCTCTTCTCAATATGTAACTCCTATAATCACTCTCTAACTGAATTTTCTCCCTATAATCTTTCTTTTAATCCCAATTATTATTCATACTGTTGCTTAATTAATTGTCCTAATTTCTATTCAAGAACATCAGCATGACATAGTGAAGTTGATCACACAAGCATGACTTAACTACATATAATTCCTTACTCATAACGACAAAAGCAAATAATAAGTAAAATATATTAAAATAACTACGGTATAGGCTGGATATCTATGACTTTTTTGTGACATACGACTATGTCACTTAGAAACTTCAGTGGTTCCATTGTTGATAGAATAAAATATCAATTCCTTAGCCTGGCATTTAAGGTACTCTGTAATGTCTCTAAGCTAGCTTTCCAGCTTTATTTCATATTATTCCCTTTTATATATGCTACTTTCCAGCCAAACTAACAAACTGTTCTCTGATATAATCCTATACACATCTTCCTCAGTTCAATCATACAGATCATTCTTCTATGTTTGCAAAATTCCTTCCATTCAGGGCTAAGCAAAATTCCCACTTCCTCCATGAAGTCTTCCTTCATTCCACTGACTGATTACTTCCTTCTCATGTTTTCTCATGGCACTTTGTTTGGATTTCTTCTTGGCCCTTCTTCGTAACATATTTATCTGTGCAGTTATTGTCTGTTGTAAGGAAGAATTGTCTGCCTGTAAGTTTCTGTGGAGGGACTGTTTACTCTCTCTGTATTGCTAGGGTCTTTTATATACTTGGAATAGCAGGCATTTTTGTTGAGTTGAGTTGCATCAAAAAGATGATGAAAAAATGCAACAATTAGCCTTAATGTCAAAAGAGTAAGTAAAAGAAAATTTGTAATTTTGTCAGGTCTAGTTATTCAGTACTGATTTTGTGATCATTAGCTAAATGATAGATATTAATTGTATCATATGCACTCTGTAGTATCTATTGATGGTTATAGAAAGAAAGAGGGAGAGAAAAAAGGAGGGTGAAGGGAAATAGGGAGAGAGCAGAAGGGAGAGAGAGAGAGAGTAAGTTTATGAGAGAGAGAGAGGCAGAGACAGAGAGAGAGACAGAGAGACAGACAGAGATTGAGACAGAGACAGAGAGACAGAGGCAGACAGAAAGACAGAGATAGAGTCAATTAGCCAGTCAATTTATGTTATCACGTAACAAGAAAAAACTTTAAGGAAATTCATAAGTTAGGATTGCATTTTTATTTATCGTTTTCTACTAAAATCATTCAAGCCAAAGTTTTACGAACTATTTTTAGTGCCTGAATGATGTCTTAGAATTTCCACAGATCCGCTGAATTTAATAATGTTGTACATTTCATAACAGGGCTCAGTCAACATTTAGGCTTCATTATAACAATAATAAGACAGAAGATCTTTCTTAAATTAACTAAGGTAATCCTGTAAAATAGAAGAATAAGGTTTCAAAATTTGCTTTTGCTTTGTCCATGCTTTGGACATTAGCCTATACATATATATAAACACATATATCTGTGCATTTTGAAACTGAAAGCCTAAAACCAGATAATGTCTACTTTAAAGAAGAATTATTAGGATCATAAGATTCAAAAGTGAAAGGGACCTAAGAGTTCATTCATTTTTTTCAACAAGCATTTATTAAAGGCCTACTTTGTATCAGTCAATGTCCTAGGTGCTAGGTATACAAAGGTAAAGAAAAAAATAAAATAATCCCTTTCCCTAGAGACCTTACATTTTATTGGCAGGAAACAACATATACCCAGATAAGTAAGTATATGGGTGTAAACACACACAAAACATACATGCATGCATGTACATGCATGTATATACGTGCATATTTGTGTGCATGCATGGATATATGTATCTTCCTTCTCATCTCTTCCTCTTGGAACTGCTGATTCCTTCAAGGCTCAGCACAAGTGCTACCTCCTACCTGATTCCGTATGGCACTTGTGATAACTTTGAGGGAAATCAGCGATTCTAAGAGGAAGAGGTGAGAAGGAAGCATATTCCAGGCATGATGTATAGCCTGTGCAAAGGCATGAGATGGGAAATGAAATGTTGTGTGTATAAAACAGCAAGTACACTGGTTTTACAGGAACAAAGAGAGGGTCTTCTAACAAGGGTAATGTGCAATGTGCCTGGAATGGTGGACTAGAGACAAATTGTGAAGAATTTTACATGGTAAACAAAGAAAACTTTTTTTATCCTAGAGGCAATAGGTAAGTATTGATGCTTCTTGAGCAACGGAGTGATCTGATCAAACCTATGCTTAAGGAATATCAACTTGGCTATAGAGAAGATAAACTGGAGAGGGAGAAACTAGATACAGGGAAATTAATTAGCAGTCTACTGTAATAGTCTAGGCTAGAAGTAATAAAAGGTTGAGTAAAAGTGGTGGCTAGGTAATTGGAGAGAATAGGATGATTGTGATACCTCCCTATTGCTGGAAGGGACCTTAAAGGCCATCTGTCAAATCCCTTTATTTTAGAGTTGAGAAAATGGAGGATAAGTGCCTTAGCCAAGATCAAACGAATAGAAGTTGATCAAAGTAGGATTTGAAACCAGTGTGACTATTATTTATTTAAATGATATAAACCTCTATTTATGCTTCTGAAAATAGAGTACATTGAAAGAAAGTATAGGGCGTATTCTTTGTGTAGAAACTAAATTTTGCAAATTGTATGTAACTGATTTTGGGGAAAAAACACATTGATTCACCATTCTCTATCCGTATCTGTCTATAGTGAAAAACAATCATCAGCACAACCACCAACACCACCACCACCAAAAAAAAAACAAAAAACAAAAAACAACAGGTGACAGGGATTGTCTTCCCATAATTATTCTGATTTACATTGCCAATTTAGTTTATCTAGCTAAAGAGAATACTCCTCTTTAATCAGGTAATGAGCAATACTCTAATTCTGTGAATAATATGTTGACATTCATTCTCATCTGAGACAAGATAAAGATATAGTGCTAATCAAAAGAATATATAAATTTAGCACCCCTTCTCACTCTTTGTTCCATTCCTAATGGGGCAGGAATATTTTGGGGTGGCAAGTAGGGGGAGGAAGGGGTTTGAAAGAAGGAAGGAGGGACAGTCCAACCCTTAACTGCTTAAGGGGAGGATAGAAAAAGAGTTGAGGATTAGGGGGAAGGTGGAATGATAGAGAATATGCAATGCAAACATTTTCAAGGATGAAAGGGAAGAATGGTAGTTGCAGGAGGGGTCTCTATTCATACCAGGGTCTGCCTTCAGGCCAGCTTGCCTGCTCCACTAGTGATTACTAAGGATGGTCCAGCTGAAGAGCCAGTCACTTCAGGAATCATTTGGAAAGGAGAATCAGAAGTCCCTACCAGCAATAGTGATGAGCAAAGTAAAGCAACAATGCTTTAGAGAACTAAGTTTTTTCACTGACTAGACATTGATCCTTCAAGAGTCTGTGAGTGGAATAGCCCTGGGGGAGTAGCTGATAGAGAGGTCTGAGTCAAAGTACCTGAATTGTGTTCCTTTGTGGGGCTTGCCTATAGATTAGTTTGAGGTTGCCTAGGTATGGGAGAAGTTCTAGAAACTCAAGTTCATGCTATGGGTATGTGTGTATGTGTGTGTGTGTTTATACACACATATATGTGTATGTATGTGTATATTTATATGTGTATACATATATACATATGTATGGGTATATATATATTTGTATATACACATGTATGCCTATGCATATATGTGCCTATACATATATATTTCCTTTTGTGATTATGCATAAAGAACTGTATGCAGTTAAGTCATGCTTATGTAATTTTACGTAAAAATATGTAAACAATAATAAATAAAATTTATTATATTGTGCTAATGTGTTTGAAAGGAAAAGGCAGCAGGAAAGGGAAGACAGAAGAGTGTTCCTAGTGGGTGGGGACTGAAGCAAGGGTAAAATCCACAGGGAGCACATCCCTAGATTAATGAAGTGAGTGGCCCCACCTATAAAATGGAATCAAACTAGCCAAGTCTCTGAGAATTATCGAGAGCTTGGCACTTCCCTAAGCATCCTTTGGTGTTTCGCTGAGTACACAAATGGCAGGACAAACATGGGATTGCCAGTACCTGATTCTTATTATTGAATAGTATCAGTTAAGTGGCCTGGAGTGATCCCTGGTGGTTAAATAAATATAAATGCACATTTACACCTCTGGAGCTCAAATATGCAAGTATTAAATGTATAAATATGCAAAATAAATCCTAACAAACATCAAGGTGCTTGAAAAAGATATGGTAAGATGAATTGTGTGGGTATTAATATTGTGAATAACAGCTAATTTAGAGAAGAACAATTAACTTTGAGACAGGAGATCCCCTAGTTGTATACAACTGACTGGCTGGACCTTTGTTTCCTTATCTATGAGACAGAGACAGAGACTACTATTTTGTAATTACAAAATACTATAGAAATTTCAGTTATTATTTTCCTTCAGCTAGTTGGAGGCACCTGCATATTAGCTTTGCTTGGAAATGGATCCTATTAATTCAGAGTAACAAGGGAAGATTTGTATAAAGTGATACAGCATTAAAAAAGCAGAACCAAAAGAACAATATGTAGTACATAATTATTTCAAGAATACAAGTGAAAATAATGTGAAATGGCAATTAGACTTAAAGTATTTGCAATAAACAATATTGGTTGCAGAGAATTAGATGCATATGCCTGCTTTTGGTGCAAAGTGTTGCATGTCCTATCAGAAGTGGCATGGCTCAGTCATTTTGGAGAAACTTTTATGTTACAATAGAACAAGTTCAGTAAGAGGGTGTGTGTGTGTATGTGTGTGTGTGTAGCAGGAAATGGCTGTGATGAAAAAAGAAAAACAAGAAGTACAAACACATTAATTTTTGATTTGTAAAGAGAAAATTTATCACAATGCTACTAAGCAGATCAATTTCCTGAAGGAAATTAAAATTTCCTCAAATATCCTGACACACAAAAAAATTTAGCTTCATGAAAAACTAGATTTTGGCTATTTTGGATGGGGTTAAATATGATTACAATTTAGTGGGAAAATATCATAGGTACAACAAAAAATCATGACTCTATACTCATGATTTCAGGAAAGAATCTGATCTTTGTCTATCAGTAGCAAACAAATTGTCTTCACAATGCTGTAGACTTTTACTTTCTTTCAGGAGATGATTAAGATTATTCAAGGTTGGAACCAGAGACTGAAGTCATAATATGATGTAGAATTTATCTGTGGCTGATTTGTATGACTGGAATGAAGAAGAAAAATGGAGAGTTAGTCAGGTACCAACTAGAGAGGCAGTTTGGAAAAGTCAGGGCCTACTTTATGTTTTATTATAACCAAGTGATTGGGATTGGCCATGTTGTCTGCCAAAACTTGTCAGAAGTTGAATTGTTTTCCATGTCCAAGGATGAGGAGGCAACAGTAAAATTAATATTAATGATATGATTGTAGAATAGTGACCTATTCCAGGACCATTTCTATCTCAAGTCCAGTAAACATAAGACAAGAAGAATGATAATGATAATAATAATAATAGTAGCTTACTTTTATGTAGCACTTTAAAATTTGCAAAGTTCTTTACTCACCTTATCACTATACAGTAATCAGATATTCCCATATGGTTGAATGAGCACTTATGGAACACGGGCCATCTCTTAGTCCTGAGGGAAATCGAGAGAAGAAAGGTCAATGGAAGCATTCTTTCATCTAACCCATACTCCAAACACCCTTTTGAAAGCTTGTGAAGTCTAGATTTGTTCCTTTGCAACCATACCCTCGGCATCCTAACCAACCTGAGATGCTTTCTTATTTAGTATTTTTAGTAGTCAAAGATTCACCTGAGATTTAGGTACAGAATAGAAATCTGTTTGGGACTCCACATGTCAATCTTCACGGAATGTACCTGAAATCAAGAGTCCAATGTGATGGAGATTCCATTGGTTGAGGTATTTATCTGGATAATTCAGTCCCTAAAGACAAAACTTACACTTTCCAAATCTACTTAGCATGTGGCACTTAATAAATGCCATGACCATTATCCAGCTGGGCTGTTTCCATACCCTGCTTCCATATGGCAATTGCTTCCATGGTATCTGGATCTGGCCTGTGACTTTGCTAATATCTCTTGGGGGATAGGAACCACCAGAGCATAGAATCAAATTTGAATTGTCCCTGAGTCACTGGGAGACTCTTTCCATTACCTAAGATTTCCCCTCTTGGTCCTTGCTATAAAAAGTTGTGATGCATCCCAGAAATGACTCAAGTTTTCATGCTAACTTATCATGCTGGAGAGTGACAACCAGCTCCCTTGTATCCCTCACCCCCAAATAGGTCCCCTTTGGGTAGATCAGGTTGAGTTTCCCTACAGAAAGAGATATGGATTAGGTTGTTCTGAATTATCCATATTGGAGATCCTCATAGGTCAAACTCAACAGACAGTTGCCATCTCCTTTGAGTTGTGAAAACCTGGTCACAAGTTCACTGTAGGAAATGAATTGAGTCAATCCATTTCTTATCACCTTCACCACCCCTCACTTCTACTTACAACCAGTAAGTACTGTGCTATTGGAAGTATCAAAGCAGAAATAAAGATCATTTGCTCAAATTATTTCTCCTTAGAGATGAACCTGAGGAGTGAGGAATGCTTGGGAGGTAGGGAAGAGAAGACAGATCATCCATCCCTGCCTTATCTATGCATCAGATACCTGGAGGGCATCCATCTGTGAGGAAATCACTTGCCACTGAATTCATTAAGTAATATTTTAAAAGCAATCCTGAAAGAATCAAATAGTAGCCTGGGCATTATTCTCATGCTCTCAGAGTGCCCAATGACACAAGCAATTCTGCTTTCATCTACATAAACCTTTACCAATTCTATGTGTGTGTGTGTGTGTGTGTGTGTGTGTGTGTGTGTGTGTGTGTGT
>NW_020954626.1:4497609-4540536 GCF_900497805.2 Vombatus ursinus
TGTGTGTGTGTGTGTGTGTGTGTGTGTGTGTGTGTGTGTGTGTGTGTTTTTAAAAGGACCAAGTTGTACATTTGCAGAGTCAAGGAAAGTTGGATGGTTGGAATAGGTTTTGACACAAGATAGAAAACTGATCATTTATTAAGATTTTATTCACCATCTAAAATATATCTTTTAGGTGTATAGAACTTATAATAAAATGAGTTACTCCTAGGGTTCTTTAAACATCGTGGAATTCTCATTTTGTAGATTTTCAGATATAATCTATTAAAATACTAATTCAACCTCATATAGCAATCTATTGTACAGTGTTAGTGAAGGATCATAAATAACTCCTATAAAAGGATTTTAAAGTATCAATGATTTTCAGTTTTTCCTCCGCCTATAGTTTGTATCTTGAGCCTCTATCTTTATCACCAATTTTTCCTTTAAGTGAATATATAATTCTTCTTTATGTAGATGGAAAAAAGTGCTCTGTGGCATTGTAACTTGTAACATAGAGGAAAAACTAATATATTAAGGTGCCTTTCCCATACCCCACTGCCCCACTTTTGGAGGACTCATATCACTTAGACCACCTGCTAATCTTAACAATTGCTAATTTGAGACCTTCTCACCACTTCTGGTGACACTGACAATACCATCTAGTTTACAGTGGCCATTTGGTCAGTACCCACCCATCCTAGTAGGCGGCAGAGGCTGCTGCTGCTGCTGCTGTCCATTTTGGTCTCTATTGTTCTCCTTGCCTCTGCTGACCATAAGCAATTCCTTCTACCCTAATCTCAGGGGAATCGCTGCCTTCACAATGGGGGCAGGGCCATTTGCTTTGTGTGCAGGATAATCTTTTATAGAATTGCCAACATACACAACCCCATACACATGCCAAAAAGCTGACCTTTGAAAGAGAAAAATATTTTTCATATATATGTATACTTTTGTATGCATGTGTGTGTGTGTGTTTTGTGTGTGTGTGTGTGTGTATGTGTACAGAGAGAGAGAAAAAGAGAGAGAGAGAAAGAGAGAGAGAGACAGAATAGCAATCACCTGTCAACTATGCATCTCTTCCTCTCAACGCTGCTTTTGTTTTAAAATATCTGGTAGTCTAGATAGATGTATTTACATGTTTTTACATGTATTTACATGCTTTTTAATTTCAGATTCTTTATATCTCTTTGGCTTTTACATTTGTATTTTCTTAAAGAAATGTCAGCACTTGCTTGGGAAACCCCCCCCCCCCCAACAAGTTCCCTTTCATTTGGAACATTCAGAGAGATGTTTTGCATAAACCTGGACACAGCTCCAGAGAGCATTTTGGAACAGAATTGAAAATAGAAGTGTATAATCTATGTGATTATGAGGGAAATGGATGCACCAGCCTCTCTTGGCACGAGTTTCTTTCTACTTCTAATTGCTGCTTGTTCTGAATAGTAGATAAAATGGACTGGATTTCCATGTCTGAACCTTGGTAATACAACCGAGCTTAGTTCTATCTTTAAGCTCTGTACTTGGATGGATTTAAAGCTGGTCATTTTATTAGAGAGCAAGTTACAGCAGAAATAAAGCTGGTTGTTCTGCCCAGTCAATTACAGAGAGAGAAAGAGAAAAAGAGAGAGACAGAGACAGAGACAGAGACAGAGAGCGACAGAGACAGAGAGTAGAGGAGAATGAGTGAAGGAGAGAGAAGAGAGAGAGGAGAGAGATAAGGAGAAAGGGAGGGAGGGAGAGAGAGAAGGAAGGTGAGGAAAAGGGGAAAAGAGGAAAGGTGAGAAAAAAGAGAGAAGAGAGAGGAAGGAGGGGGAGAGAAAATGAAAAAGAGGAAAGCAGAGAGAGAAAGAAAGTAAGGGAGAGAGGAGAAAGAAAGGAGAGGAGAAGGAGGAAGGGAGAGAAAAGGAGGAGGGAAGGATGGGAGAGAGAGAGGATTACCTTGTGAATATTAATACTAACTGTATGGTGCACACATTTACCTAGCACGTTGTTACAGATTCAAACATAAATTAAAAATAAATAATTTGCTAGGGGGTGGGTGGAAGAAAGAGGGGATTTTTCCTCCCCTCTGTTCTGGTTTATCTTTTTTCTTCTCCTGTACTCTTGACTATTTTTCTGCCTTGGTAAGCAGATGCATTTTTGTATAAGTCATCTGTAACCATAGCTCTCCTGAAGATATGCCCACTTCCTTAAAATAGTAAAGAAACTGGTCCAAAGCTCTCTATTCTGTCATTTCTGTTCAGTTTTCCTTGGAGCAATCATCATCTCCGGCCTGTCAGCGCACGGAAAGAGCTCCCTCTAGGCTCTGATACATAACACAGCAGGAGGAAACTGCCTGCAGATCAATAATCTTACTCTATCTGTCCGTTTCCAAATTCACACACAAAGCCCTCAACCCCCTAACCAATGAGGTGGCCTGTCTCTATCCATTTCTTTTTAGGAAATGGAACTGGGAAATCTCTATCTTAAGTCCAGAACAGCAGACAAATTTGATGGGCTAGTCCTCTTTGTCTACCTGTGAAAAAAGGTTTGGGGAGGGGAAGATAGGGAAATATAAATCAAGCTTCTTATTATCTAGGGATCAAACCTGGTTGTTCTGCTCAGGCCACCTCAGGAGTCATTTTAAATTCTGATGTGTGACTTTTATTGTTCTTCAGTCAGGTGGGCAGAGGAGGCCATGCATGCTCTGAAAATTTGTGCTCATGCTTGTGTGTGTGTGTATGTGTTCATTTGTGCATGCGTGTGTGTGTGTGTGTGTGTGTGTGCGCGCGCGCGCGCGCGTGCTTATGCTATCTACTGGAGAGGCAGTTGGCAAGGACCTGGTGATTTGAGATAGTTTGATAGTATCTGATGTGTTGAGAAATTTGTCTAAAGCACAAGCAATTCATAGGATCATAGATTTAGAGCTTAAATAGACGTTCAAGGCCATCTATTCTAGTCTACTCACCCCTTCATTTTACAGATGAAGCACTGAGGCCCGGAAAGGTTAAGTTTAAGGTCACACAGGTAATAACGAGCAGGGCCATGTCCTGATTCCAGATCTGGTGATCCTAAGTTCACAGATTTAGAGCTAGAAGAGATCTAATCAAACTCTCTTTATTTTACAGGTAAGGAAAATAAGGCCCAAATTTGTGCTTGAAATGTAATTACTTATAGGACAACATAATCAGGTAGAACTCTTTTTTTTTCTTTTTTGCTTTTTGGCTAGGCAATGGGGTTAAGTGACTTGCCCAGGGTCACACAGCTAGCAAGTGTCAAGTGTTTGAGGCCAGATTTGAACTCAGGTCCTCCTGACTCCAAGGCTGGAGCTCTATCCACTGTGCCACCTAGGTGCCCTTAGAATTCTTAATTCATCCTAAATTAACTCAGCTTTCTGAAAAAATTCCCCTTTGGGACAATGAGTATGAGATGCAAAACAACAAACAAACAAACAAACAAACAAACAAAAATCAACCAAACAGACAAAAACTCAAAAACAAAAATGTTAATTCAACTGGGTTGTGTTGCAACTTAAGTGAAATGAACCTGCCATTAGATTTTTGTCTCTTTACAAACTGGTTCTTCCCTCCCAAATTGAGTGATTTACCCCCCTTTTCACTCTCCATTAGTTTCTGCTCTGTTAAAACAACCAAATTGATTTGAATGGGATTGCCCTCCCTCTTGTCCTTCTGCATGCTGCCTGATTGACCCACCCCTGACTAATGGTCCATGGCTGCAGGTTATCGTCTCTGCAGCCTCCCCATTTAGACAGGCCCGGGAGCAGCCTTTCCTTGAAGCCAGCTTATCTCCTTTTGAAGGCTCATTTTTGAAGCAGCCTGGGGGGGAGGCTTATTTGTTCTTTGTTTTTTTGGAGCAGCCCTGGTGTGGACAGGACAGGTGTCTGGCTAAGCTGAGCTGGGAGAGGAGAGGGGCCTCCCACAAGCAGGGGTAATGTCAGTGAGGATGCCGCCAGAGACGCTGTCACTGCAAAGCCTGGGTTACCATGGCATGGAGGCTAGTCCATGATCCAGCCGATTTGAGGGATAAGGAGAGGGCAGCACAAGACTACTGGTGTGCTCAAATGAAACCATTTGTTTGTCACTGTGCAGATGCATGAGAAACAATGGGTGAGACTCCAATTTTACTGTTCATCTGTACATAGTTGTGCATCGTAGATACCTTCTTAACCCTTTGGCTGAGTTATGTTTTTGTTTTTGAGTTGGGTTTGGTTGTGATTTTTTTTTTTGCTTCTCTCTCAGGAATATCTTTGGGGGAGAACTTTGCAGCTGCAAAATCAAGGCTTTGGAGAGGCTCACTGTGGGTACTACACTGATTTTCCCTGTAGAACAAACTGTTGTAAACACCTTAAATCGCTTCAGTTAAGCCCTCTACAAAATGTTACAGATGTCACATGAATGTCAGGTCTGAAACCTGGTATTTGATCGCTTGATTTAAAAGCAGCAATTTCTTAGCCATTTTCAGAGAGAAATATACTCTAAAAAAATCATTTAACTCAGCAGCTCATAGAACTGGAATATTTCTCTTCAGGACAGTGTGTCTATCAAACAAGCTAGGCCTGTGGCTCAGTTTTTACCTGTTATATGACCTCTTATTCTAATGGCGATTAGGAAACATTGGGGTGTTTCTTTATCATACTTTTGGAAAATCCCAAAGACTCAGCTAAAAAGTTAGTTGAAACAATAATTTTAGCAAAAATACAAATATCATCAACATTCTTACAGATCACAAAAAACTGCAAGAGGAGATAGTAAGAGATACCCAATTTAAAATAACTCTGGACAGTATAAAATATCTGGGAGTACACCTTCCAATATTTAATTTTTTTGAAGAATGCATTTTTCCCTTGTTAATACTGAGATCAAATGATGACTTTCAGAGAAAAGCAAAGTTATTATTGGGATTTCTAACATCTATATAGTGTTTTATGCTTTTAAAAAATTGACTTCCATGTACCTTATTTTCTTTAATCCTTATTATGATCCTGTGAAGCCAGTGGAGCAGGAGACATTATCCATGTTTACCAGATCTCTCTCTTTCTGTAAGCTCAGAGAGGTTAAGTGACTGCTCAGGATCACACAGCTAGTTAGTGGTAGAGCCAAAATTACAAGTCTGATCCTCTGATTCCTAGTCTGATATTTTTTTTTTCACTACATCATAGATAGACTGATACGGTTTGAAAGGGATTTAGAGGTCAGCCAGTCAAATCTTTTCATTTTACAATTAAGGAAACTGAGGCCTAAAAATTGAAGTGACTTGGGCAAATTCACAAGTTTAGGGTGGTGACAGAGCTGGATTTGAACCTTGACAGCTAATTAAGTGTGTTTTCCACTACACCCACTGCTGATCAAGTTTTAGCTTGGCAGATTTTTTTTGTAGTAATAAAGAATTAGAAACAAAGTAGATGATTAACCATTCGGGAATGGTTAAAGAAATATTACTACGCTTGATTACCATAAAGGATTCAGAGAAGCATGGGAAGATGCATACACTAGTACAAAGGCAAGTAAGCAGAACCAGAAAAACAATATATACATGTACTATGCAAATGCAAAGAATCATTAATAATTCAATTAATCAATAAACATTAATTAAATTCCTATTGTGTGCTAGGCACTGTGCTAAGTGCTAGGGATACAAAAAAGAAGCAAAAGACAGTACCTACCCTCAAGGAGTTTATAAATTACAAAACAAAAAACTGGAAAAGTTGTAATTATAATACCTAAGTTTGGTTTTAAAGAAAAAAAAATAGAAAACCTACCTCACTTCTTTCTTCACAGTGAGGCAAGAACAGTCAATTATATAATTAACAAATATTTATTAGGGGTCTACTACATGCCAGACACTGTTCTAAGTGCTGGGATACCAAAAAAAAAGGCAGAAATAATCCCTGCTTTCATGGAACTCACATTCTGATGGGGGAGACAAACATGAAGGTAACTAACTATATGTGTGTGTGTGTATATATATGTATATATAATATATATAGTTATGTATGTATATATATACAGTGAATACATATATAGTGTATACATATGTATGTATATAATAAATATATACAGAATCGATAGAAAGGAATCTTAAAGGTAAAGGCATTTCTAGCTGAGGGTAACAGAAAAGGTTTACATCATTTATTTAGTTTTGGAAGGCCAAGGGGTTAAGTGACTTCCTAGGGTCACACTGTTAGTAAGTGTCTGAGGCCGGATTTGAATTTTAGGAGATGAGTCTTCCGGATTCCAAGTCCAGTGTTCTATCTACTGTGCACCACCACAATAGCAACAACAATGAGAAGGACATTATGCTAAACATTGCTGATAAAAAGAAAGGCAAAAACTTAATCCCTTCCTTTAAGGAGTTTAAATTCTAATGAGGGTGGTAGTGATGGATTAGATAATCTGTCAAGTGTTTTACAATTCAGAATCTTAAAATAAACTAGACCATCTGGAAGAAAACATAAGAAAATGGTGAGGGTCTTTGGGTCCATACACAATGAGGATCAGTCAAAGAAAATATGGATGGTTAACCAGGAGAAAAAAAAAAAAACTGAAGGAGAATATAGAAGTTGTCTGCAAGTGTTTTGAGGCCTCTAGTGAAGGTGCATTTATTTAAACCTGTTCTGCGTGGCCCTAACTAAGAGCGATGGGTGCATGGTACAGAGAGTTGGAATTTAGATTTCAAGAAAAAGAAACAATTTCTAATAATGAGAGGAATCCTAAAGTAGAAAACATTGCCTCTAGAGTTGGTTGCCTCACATTGGAAGTCTTTAAACAGAGGCTGGATGGCCACTTTAACAGGTGTGCAGTGGGGAGGATTTTTGTTCAGGTGCTTGCTGATGTTTCTCCCCACTGTAAAATTCTGTGATTCAATGATTCATACCTTTAGACAGTCACATAAAAATTGAAGCAAGAGGTTGAACGATCTCAAGTATTAAGAAAAGCCACCATAGTTCCAAGTTCTAGGTTTCACTTTACTAGGCTATCAGAATTCTCTTAGTTGACTTCCCTGCCTTAAGTCTCCCTTCTATAATCCATTTTCATACAGCCTCCAAAGTCTCAGGTCTGACCATGTCATTCCTCACATGGATAAACTCAGTGACTCCCTATTGCCTTGGGTTAAACTATTTGGTCTATTCCTGTGTTTGACTTTCAAAACGCCTCACAACCTAGCCCTAACCTACAACTACAACCAGCCTCATTTTGTATTACTCCCCTTCACTCACGCCAGGGTCCAGCATATCTGGCCTCCTTTCTGTTATTTGGATTAAAGGACCATAGATTTTGAGCTGGAACGGTCTTTAGAGTCTAACCTCATTTTACAGATGAGTTAACAGGCATAGAGAGGTTAAGTGACTGACCCAAGGCCATGTAGCTAGTAAATGCCCGAGGTAAGATTCATACTCATGTCTTCCTGACTGGAAGTTCAGTGCTCTATCCACTAGCCTACCTAGTTTTATCACATGTGATACTTCATCTCTCATCAATGCCTTTGTTCCCCTGAGCTCCGGCCCCCTGTCTCTTAGAATCTCTAGTTTCCTTTAATATTCAGCTCAAGCACCACCTTTTCCATATAAAGCCTTTCCTGACCCACTCCCCCAGTTTCCGATGCCTCTCCCCACCAAACAACCTTGCCCTCTACACTATTTTGCTTGGTGATCTCTACTTTTGTAACACCTCTTGCATGCCCCCTTTCTTTCCTTTGACACTGCCAGTACCCTGCTACAGACCTCAACCGCCTCCCCCTGAACTATTGCAGTAGGCTTTTGCTTAGTCATCCTGATGCGTCTCTCCCCCCTCTTGTCTATTCTCCACTCAGCTACCGAAATGACCTTTCTGAAGTGCAGTCTAACCCTTTCACTCCTTCTCCCCATTCAGTAAACAACAGTGGCTCCCCATTACCTTAAGGATCAAATATAAAATCCTCTGTTTGGCTCTTAAAGTCCTTCCTAATCTAGTCTCTTTCTGCCTTTTCAGTCTTCTTATACCTTACTTCCTTCCATGTCCTCTGTGAACCAGTGACTGGCATTCTTACTGGTCCTCACATAAGACCCCATATCTCCTGACCCCCTGTTTTTTCTATCGGCTGTCCCCCCATGTCTCAGCCCAACTCCCACCCTCTGCAAGAAGCATTTTCAGGTCCCCTTTAATGTCAGTGCCTTTGCCCTAAAATGACCTTTATATATCATTTGCACATAGTTGTTGTGCTCTGCACCCCCACCTCTCCCCACACACTTAGAATGTGAGCTCCTTGAGGGCAGGGACTATGTTTTTGTCTTTCTTTGAATCCCTAGCTATTAGCATAGTGTTAGCACTTACTTATTGGTCATGCAGCATTTTGGAGATATAACAGCAAAAGTGACAGAGGGGTTGCCAAATCCTCTGTTACGTTTTCGTTTTAGCTAATTTTATATCCATCTAGGAATTAAGTGGTCCATTCCCTGGAGCTTGATATATGTTCCTTTGGGAGTGGGTGAACCCCTATCCTATTAGCCTATGATTCTCTGAGTACAGCTAAAGCTTCTAGGTTTCTCTGTCTGTAACTGAAATGGATTCAGGACAGTCCTAGACAAGTATGGTCTTTTCAAGAAGGTGTGTGTGTGTGTGGGGGGGGGGGAGGTAGGCATGAATGACCAAAGGAAAACAGAAGGGAAGGATTTTAAGACATCATTTCTACCTCCAAATCACAGGCTATTTTATATCTTCTTAGTCATTCTTTGCACTTCGGCCATATCTGATCATAACCTGAATGGGTACCCAGCTGATTAGGTGATACTCATCAAGTTGTTGTTACCTTATTTAACAGGGTTTCTAGAATTTGTAGGGGTTTTCAAATTGCTTGAAAGAAAGGGATTGAATTTGTTTTGGACTTTCTGGACTGCCTTCAGAGATGATTGGGGTGGGGAAGGTGACTTGTGGGGTTCCTGCCCTCCAAGATGGTGATGATAAATATTTTGAACAAAGTAAATTTCTTAGGCTTTGTTATAGTCCCACTAAACACCTCGTTTGAAATTGAGGCTCTTGAGGCCACCTCAAGGTTAGAGGATGGAAAGCAGGGGTGATCAGAAGTCTTAGTAGAGCTTCTGGTTACCCAGCTAGCTAGATGTTACCCAGCATGGGGTGATCGACTTTGTGTTGGCAGCTTCCACTGTGCCTGGGGGAACACTGGGCTAATCAAATCAAATTAAGTTGGAATTGCCCTGGTTAAGTCAGCAGCTGCAATTAGTGTGCAAAATGCTATATAGCTCAGGACAAATCAGGGCACAATAGGAAAAGACCTAATCAATGAAAATATGGGCTTCTGTGGCTTGTCTGGTGGATTTTGTAGAGAAAATCTGGTTTGACCTCAATTTCCCAGATGATAAGGAAAGAAGGAAGGAAAGAAAAAAGGAAGAGAAATAAATATTAAGCACCTACTATGTGCTAGATATTGTGCTAAGTTCTTTGCTAATATCCCATTTGGTCTTAACAATAAACCTGTCAAATAGGTGCTGTTATAAAATGAGGAAATTAAGGCAGACAGAGGTTAAGTGACTTGCTCAGGGTCATACTGATTTGAATTAAGTGCTTCCTGACTCCAGACCCAGCACTCTACCTACTGTATCCCCTAGCATATTGTTTTAACCTGAGTGACCAATGGATATAAGACTTTGTGGGCATGGTCTCATACTATTCTTATGTAGAAGATGGGGATATATATAGATTAGAGCAGTGATTTTGAAGGAGGATGGACATTCCTTTCTTTTACTGTAATTATTCAGATAGTCACCTCATTTCTTTACTTCTAAGTCTGTAGAGACTAGGTCTTACTGGACTAATTTCATGAAGTCTTTTTCATAGCATAGTAGAATAGCTTAGAAGTAAATTCTAGACTTTCAAGCAAAAGATTGCAAAAAGACCACTCAGTTGTTGTCCCACTGACCCTTCTCTCCCTCCCCATCCCTCCCAATGTACACATCCTGGATACATCCTGGATACATATATAGTAATTCCAATTATAACCATATTTTCACACTTATTTATTTAAGGAACTATGAAAACTATGAAAACAAAAAGGCTTCAAAGGTTAATAAAATATCAGGCCTTCTTGCATTATAACATTCAGGAAAGTGGGGACTGATTCCTTCTGTCTCAGACAACTGTGTGTGTGTGTGTGGGGGGGGGTATCATTCTCTTCTGAGAGCAGAGAAGGAAGGAATTGTCCACTGTTCTTGTTTCTTGTTTCTCTAGCAGCTGCTGTAAACTACAGTTGTTTGGTTGACCAGAGAAGTGCCCTAGACAGCTTCAAGGGAAATAAAGCAAATTCTAGAGTGGGAGTTCTTTATGTGGGATCGCAGAGAGTCTGTGGACAGATATTAAGGGATCTGTGAAATTAGAAGGGAAAAAATACTTCTTTATTTTCATGAAACTCTAACTGAATTCCATGCATTTTGTTTTGGGTGTTTAAAAAAACATTTGTCTGAGGAGTCCGTGGACTTCACCAGACTAACATAGGGGTCCATGACGCAGAAAAGGTCTATGAGACATTCAAAACATTTGTGAAAGAGATTTTTCCAGGTACTGGAGCTCAGGCCCTAAATAGCCCAAGAATTTCTTATCTGTCCTCTGGCCAGGCATGTTTTTCCAGTGAATTCCTGTGAAAATAAGGAAATAGGATTTTCACAGTCCCACTTCAACAACAGTCACCTGCAGTGTTCTGCCTCACCTTAGGACTGTAACCAAAGTCCTTGCTTAAGTAACTACAGTTTGACTCACTTCCCACTTTTTTCAGCTTCTCAAGAAGTAAAAGTCCTCTCTGCTCATGGCAGAAGTTAAGCAGCATGGGAGACAAAGATGAAGCTGTGAGGGTAAAGTAGATTCATAACATCTTTCAAAGCCAATTTGGATTATCTGCTCTTCTGCATTCTCTCCACCCTGAATGGTCCCTTTTAAAAGTATGGATATTGAGTCTGATCTATGGTATGATGTTATCCTATCATCCTTTGGAGTTTCATCATATAATCTATGTGCAGCTACTTCAACCATATGGTCTCAAAGTTCTAAGACGTGGAGAATCATTCTCTTTTGCTAAGTAAAATGTCACCCCTACTTAAAATGGAAATGCCTTGCTAAGGATGTGTTAATCTCATGTGGAAATACTACTTAATAGAAAATTCCTATTTGTAAAATTCTGGGTGTCAAAGGGTTTAGTCTTTCGTCAAACACAAGATAACAAAGAAGGCAATCTGATTTTTAGGCCCACCCACAACTTATTCTCTCATGTGTTTTATTATTTCCTTTCATGCAGTGGTCTTTGGGTTGGAGGGCAAGAAACAAGACTAGGTTGGAAAGTTTGACAGACCTCAACTGGATGGGTTCCCCTGTTAAACAGCAACCAAATCATAAACACACCCCTCCTAGATTCTAGCTTCTTCCACTGTCTCTGTTATCTCCAAAAATTAGTTCTTCTTCCCTGTGCCTCAGTTTCTCCAACTGTACAAGATTAAAAATACTATTCCTTATGAGAGGGATATTAGATTTAATGATTCAGTGTCTTCACAGTAGCTGAGATGCTCAGATGAAATGTGTTACTGAAAAGTAAAGCATTATTTATTGGAATTTCAAGTCACCTACCCCTCCCCCCCAACACACTTTTTTTTTTATTATTTTATCTTTATTGGCCAGGTCCTGTTGGGACCATTAGAGTTAAGGTTGTATCAGTGTTTCCATTTTAAACCTCTCTTTTCAGGTATTTTTGACATATGGTTTGTGTTTTCCAGCCAGAGGGGATTTTATCTTAAACAAAATGTGGGAAAAAAATTCAATTGCACATCTTTCACTTAAGAGAGCCAAATAAAATAAAGGAGAAGTTAGTGTTTTCAGATAGTATTTTTCCCTTCAATAAATAAGGAAAGTACTTTCATTGAAAACATGGAGTTATATTGGTTTTTTAGAGTATGAAATATATACATGCATATAAGGATAAATAGGTAAAATATATATGTATCTATATATGTACATATACATATATACCATTATAAATAGTTATCTAAGGTTTGTAAATGGTTTATATACATTAACCCATTTGATCACAACAACCCTGTGAAGTAGGTGCTATTATTATCCCTATTTTATAATTGGGGGGACCAAGGCTCAAGAGGTCAAGTGACTTCCCCATGCATCTGTTAAGCTATTAAGACAGGATTTGGACGCAGATCTTTCTGATTATGCTACCTGTGATGGCAGGCTGCCTTTATCAGCCTTGACTATCTTCCCTCTCTATTTACATACATGCACACATATATGTATATATTTCACATGTGTATATATGCATACACATACGTATACGTACACGTATGTGTGGGTATATATTTATATATATCTGTGTGTATATATGCTTTCATATATGTCTATATCTCTATGTGTGTTTTTATGTATGCATGTGTGTATATATGTATATGTATATGTATATACACATACGCATATATATACGTATATACGCATATACACAAATTATTATTTGGATTAACTGAAGTGTTAGTTATTCTAAGTGGTAAAATAGAATCACTAATGATGGTGTTTTCAATAAAATAGTGTTGTAATAGATTGTATTTTTTTTACACTGGGCTCACAATGTGGTTCTTCCAGGTCTGACATTAATGCCAAGTAGTCCATTTACATTGTATGTATCACACACACACACACACACACACACACACACACACACACAGTCATTTGCATATTATCTTCTGCATTAGAATGTTTGCTCCTTGAGCACAGGAATCATGTTTTTGCCTTTCTTTGTATCCCTAGTGCTTCTCATAGTGCCTGGAACACAAAGCCTTTAATAAAGGCTTGTTCATTAGACTCTCCCTCTGTAACTTTCCTTGTGGATGTTTTCCAGAGCATCACTTTCTATATCATACGACACAAGATACAAGGTCATGCTACAAAGAGCCAAGTGGGAACAGAAAGCCACAGATTTCACTCAGGGTTGCTGTAGATTTACAGGGTTGAGTCTTACCTGCTCTAAACTAGAGGTAAAATGCTGCCCTGGGATCCTTCTTGGAAATCCCAGGACCAAAGTCTCCCATCAGTGCTGCATGTACAATGGGAGAAATAAGTATGTGAGTCTAAAAGTAAGATTGGATCTAATGATTCTGATCCTCCCACATTTTGAAGGCCACAATAAATTCAGTCACATGGGTTGCATGGCACGAAGGGGTTATAAACCAGAACGAGTAATGATTTGCCTGTGCTTCTAACACCTTTGCCCCATATAATCCCACAGAGCTGAACTTACACACCCTTCAAATATAGTAGAAATGAGCTCATTAAATTTTAATCTTCAACATGAAGCATCTAATTATAGATGTGTCTTGTCCGACTCATTTCTGCAAAGTGATATAGCCACTTGCTATAAGTTTTCTTTCCTATTTGCAACGAATTGGCTCCCAGTGCATTCTGGGTTTGGACGATTCACCGGACAGAAGAACGAGCCATAGTTAATTCCCAAATTATGCTCTCATTAGCGGATGTGAGTGTGTGTGTATACATATGTAAATATATGTATATACATAAATGTTTATATATATATATATATATATGTTTATATGTGATGTTGCAAGGAAGGATGCAACACTTTTGTAATGAGACACTGCTTGGGCCTGGAGGGAGTCCTAATAAAGCAAATTTTATACATTGATGTACCTCCTATTGCTTCCTTTCTTTGTTCTACCTCCCGGTTGTTAATAACACCCTGCAGCAAAAAATGTTGGTGGAGCCAAGAGCTGTCCAGATAAGAGAAAAGGTCACGACCCCCTAGTGCTTGCTCATCAGCAAACGGACAGCAATCTGAAAATAAGAGGATGCCTGTCAATATGGAGTGGGAGGCAGCGGCATCTCTCCAATTGAAGGCAATGAATGCTCATACAGTTGTATGGGGCTCCAACCTTAACCAAAAATCAATAATCAACAAAGTATTATAATATGAAGTGACTGAATCACAAGGTCTGGGGGTTGTGGGGGGGGGGCGCGGATGGAAGGAGGGCAACACATGTGCAAATCTCTCCAAATGCTGCACACATGTCAACGGAGAAGCAGTGTATTCGTCCCTGGGATCTGCATTTCAGAGAGGACTGGGTGAAAGAGGTATCAGACACATCAAATGGAGAGCAAAATTCAAAGCATTGAGCTGTATTATTAATGTAGTATACAGCCAGCGGTAGTGGTCCCTTTCCTCGAATGAGGTCCTGAAACCAATAAAAATGGAGACTGCCGCAGCCTGTTTGATCTCGGGCCCAAATGCTGAAGCTGACTGGTAACCTTAATTCATGTATATTTTATCACCATTGCCTTGGATAATTGCAAGAGCAACCAAGGTGTTGTGGAACAAGCAGCTTTCTTTAGGATAGGAGCGGGAGAAAAAGGAGACCTTCGTGCATGAGGTTTCCGGAGAACTAAATGAGGGGACTCAGGATCCTAGAATAATTTAGACAAAGAATTGTTTTTTTCCTCCTGTTCCCCTCAAGGTCATCTCTGTTGAAATGCCTCTGCCATTTGGTGAATAATCCCACCTCCTCCAAGAAGCCTTCTGAGATTCACTGGGAATAAGGTATGACTACGTCCTCGACTCTGACCAAGTGTCTGACTACCCACATGCATCTGGGAATAATTCAGTGTGAAAATCAAGCAACAAACTGCAAAACATGCTTATATTTATATATAACTATGACTCAGTAGCAGAGGAGGGGCCAAGGGAGTTCTTCAATAGGATTTTCCTATAGGGATAAAATTATAGTTCTAGTTAACTCTTCTTAGAATATTACTCTTAATGACTGGGTCTTTCTTGAGTAACTACTTCAACTAACTCCTCTTCACATTGCTAAATTACAACAAAAATAAGCCTTTTTGGTGATAAGGCCTTCGTTTTTCTTTCCCCATCACAAGTGAAATGGGAAGTGAATTCTGCAGCCTCAGTATCTGTTACTTATTTCGACAATTTCTGGGTGGGGCAGGACTTTTTGCTTAGGCTGATGAGGGAAAAAAAAAAAAGATCCAAAAGGAATATCAGGGGATCAGGTCATTTGCCTGTCAGCTGCTTTAAAAATAATATAGGTTTCTTTTCCCTCCCACATACACGTTTACGAGAAGAGTAAAATGTTGTCAGCATTCAAAGGACATCAGAAGCAATTAAATATTCAAGCTCTCTAAGCCTCAATTAGGTCCAGAGTAGCTGAGTCTGGACATGGACGTCAGTTCCTTTTTTTAGTTACTCTTCTGGGTAAAGTCATGTGGGGTATTTGGTCACCTTGTAGAAAACTCAATTTTTATAAACTTGCTTAAATTTTTTTTTCTTGGAGTTTCTTGGAGGGAGCCAGAGAGGAAACTAACCCCTCCCCCTAATGCAAGCTTTCAGTTTTAACTAGTTATTCTTGATAAGTAGATACTAAGGTCAAGCATTTCTTTAAACTAGGCATTCAAGAAATCTGATTGCTAGAGGTAGTGAAGTGGGGTAGTAACTTATGGGAAACAGATAGATGCTTTTGGAGAGGGGGCAAAAAGAGATCTTGAACCAATCATCATAACACACACACACACACACACACACACAAAGTAATATGGTAGAATTAAGAAGGACCATAGGGAGTGCCTATTCCAATGCCTTGTTTTCACAGAGGAGGATATTAAGGACCCAGACAGGGAAGTAGTTTGCTTAAGATCATAGAAGAAGACTCATCCAAATCACAAGGAAATTGAGGTTGAGTTGAGGTGGAGGCAAATGGAGTCCAAGTATCACAGATTCAGAGATTATTATAGCTGGAAAGGACCAAATTGTCCACCCCTCGCTTGATTTTTTAAAAAAATCTGATTTTAACAAACACCAAAGAAAATAAACATATACATGGTAGAATAATCTCTATGTCAAACTTGTTCTTCTTTTAAAGTATATCATATTGCACATATATAACCTATATCAAATTGCTTATTGTTTAAGGAAGGAGAAAGAAGAGAGTTAGGGGAACTCAAATTTTTTTTTTAAAAAGAATGTTATTGTCTTCACATGTACTTGGAAAAATAAAATACTATTAAAAATAAAATATATCATAAATTAAATGTATAACTCTCAAAGGTTGTTTTTTAAAAATTCTTTCTGATATGCCTTCTGTTCTCTTTTCTTTTTTTGGTTAGGATGGGACTCCAGTTCTAAAACCCCTCTCCCTTCTTCCCCCTCCACCAAACCAAAAAAGAAAAGAAAAACAGAACCCATGCAACAAATATGCATAGTCGAGCAAATCAAATTCCCACATTGGTCACATTAAAAAAGGCATGCCTCATTCTTCATCCTGAGTCCATCACTTCTCTGTTCGAGTATGCACTTTTGAGGGAAAGCTCCAAATTGCTTTCCAGATGGCTTCACAGGGGAGATTAGTGTTAGAAATGGAACCTCAGAGATATTTTAATTTGCATTCTCTATTGATGACTTGGAATATATTTTTCATTTGATTTTTTATAGCTTAGGTTTCTTCCTTTGAAAACTATTTATATCCTTTGACCAGTCATCTATTGAGGACAGCTCCCTCATTTTACAGAGGAGAAAACAGAGGTCCAGAATAAATGTCAGAGGATAGATTAGAAAACAGATCTTGACTCCCAAGTCCAATGTTCTTTTAACCAAATTGTTGAAATTTGTCCTTTGCAGATATGACCAAAGCTCACTCATGGGCAATCGACCTTTTGCAAAATTGGCCTCTTGTTCTCATGACTCAATGTATCTGAGTATGAAGTTGAGGAGGGGTTCTTTCCAAGCTCAACATGGTTTTAAACTCAACAACCCCAGAGAATATCCAGCTTCCTCCCCATGCCCAAAGGAGTGTGTGTTCTACAAGCATTCACTAAATTTCCCCTGGCATAAAATTCCTGACCTGGTTATGGCACCCTTTGTTGGAACTACAAAACAACTTTCATTTCACTGCTGAATTTTCCTAAAGAAACTGGGAGGGCTAATGGTTAACTGAAGTGAATGTCAAGGGAAGTAAAGAAGAGAGGAAACAAAGAAGAGAGGAATAATCAGCATAGCAGAATTCATGGCATTGCTTTTGAGTGGCTAATAGAAAAAGAGAAACTCTCTGATGTGTATATTTGGTAGTAATGGCTTATTGTCATCATTATTGACATTATTTTTAATATTTTATATTTGAGACAAAATCATGGTGGAAAGGGTGTTTAGGTTTGTCATTGGAGGCATTTTTTTTTTACTGAATATGTGATTTTGTTTATTGTTGCAAAGAGTTCCAAATGAGGAAACTTCTACTAAAGCAGATCACCTTGTGCTTTGCAATTTGAAGTCATAGACAGCTGTCTGAGAGGCCTTGCTTAAAGTCATAACTAGTATGTGTCAGAAGTGGGACTTGAACCCAGATAGATCTTCCTGAGTCTTGGGCAATGGGGCTATCCATTTTGCTATACTTACAAAATTATGATTCCTTATAGACAATAGGACAAAAATCTGTTAAGGGTATTCAAGATTTTACTAAAACTGTGGGAGTAGGGGAATGAAATATTCTTTCAATATTAATAAAAAAGATTTTTGTAGAGAAGATAAAATTGAGTCAGTATCTGGCACATAGTAGGCAACTATTAAATGTTTGTTGATTCATTGGATACTTTTTGCACTACTTACTACACAGAGATGATTTAAGGAAAGTGGACACTAGGGATCCCATCACTGCTGGACCCCAATGACATGGTCTCCATGGATATGCCTGTCTTAGCATCATGAACTATGTGTCTCAGTATTATAACCTCTGTTTCTGCTAATGTTCCAAGTTCGAATGCTTTGTAGCAGTTATGAAAGTTGAAGAAGCTTCAGTGGATTGCGTTTGTCATCTGAGGACCAGTCAAGCTAAATCAAAAGGGTTCATCACAATAGGGCAGATGTGGTAGGAGCCATATCTATTAGGGTATTAGGGTCCCCCTCTGTGTAGGTTAGCCTAAGGGAACCCTTACACACGCACATAGAGTTTTTCAGCCTTCAATCTCTGAACCAATCAAGTCTAGGGGACAGCTTTATTCCCTTTTAGGGTGTGGACTTGCATGGCTATGGGACTTTACCAAGTCTACAGTTACAGCCTCCATGTGAGCTGGCCTTTTTATGCCTTTAGATAACCAGGAAGCTATATCAATGCTTCAGGTTTAGCCACTGGGATCAATCAAATCCCTGGCATAGCTTTATTACTTTTTAGCCTTCCCTACATGGCAGGGGAGTCCAATAGATATTCCTCCTAACACAGTTGGTCACCAAGGAAAAATCTGTGGTCCCTGCAGCTCATGATAACTGTCTCCTCATCTATGAGGGGTTGTGATCAGCACTAGTGGAAGGACTACCCACATAATGATGAAATCACAGATCTTTGGAATTATACACAGGCCTATGTATTCCTCCACAGAAGTCCTGCTTTGATGTTTCATAGTGTGGAGATGATCTGAAGCTCTTATAAATTGTGCCAGTGGAACAGAAAGTCGGGGATATCATGTAAGGTAAAAAGGCTGTGTAACAAGAAGGACTGATCCCAGGTTGGCTATACAATGAATTTTTTGACCATATTAACTCTTGACCAAGTTTTAGACAGCTAAGTTGTGCAATGGATTGGATGCTGGGTCTGAAGTCAGGAAGGTCTGAGTTCAAATCTGGCCTCAAACACTTACTAGTTATGTGACCCTTGGGCAAGTCACTTAACCTCTGTTTGCCTTAATTTCCTACAGCACCTACCTTCCAAGGTTGTTGTGAGGATCAAATGAAGTATCTATAAAATGTTTAGCACAGTGCCTGGCACATAGTACATGCTACATAAATGCTAGCTGCTGCTGCTGCTGCTACTACTACTACTACTACTACTACTACTACTACTACTATAGAGGAGCTAAAGTTTTCATGGTTGGAGTACATATTACTGGTATAGAGAGCTGTGCCATTGAAGGTTAGCACCTTCACTTCAATTTATAATCTTAGAGAATCTTTTAGAACACTCTGACTTGCCCAGGGTCATGCAGCCCAGATGTGTTTCCAATCTTCCTGATTCCAAGGCTGGCTCTCTATCCATCAAGCCATGCTGTCTCACCATCAACATTTTAATGTAGAATTAATCTTTCCCACCAATTGGGGTTAGTTTATATTCTGGCTAGACAACTGATCCCTCTCCAACTTACACCTTAGCTGATAATGAGCAGCACTGGGTATGAGAGGCAGCTGGAACCAGAAGTGGGATTATTTCTGCCCTCTTAACAGCTACTTAAACATCTAGTTGGATGAAGATCTTACAGAAAAATTCAGGTCAAACCGTAGGCCAGATCAACTTATATCCAACAATTATACTTATAAACATAACATATCCTCATTGACTATCTAGCATGACATGCAACAGAGAGGAGATGATCAATAGATGCTTTTAACTTATGACCAACAAATGTGAAAAAAATGTATTTTCCTCTTTTATGTGCAGATGAACAAATAGGAAAGCTAGAGAAATTGTGTCAATTATCTTAATTTTGATATACAAATGAGTCCATGAACATGTGCTCAATTTAGGAAAGAGGCTTCTGCTAGTCAAATCATCATCAAGAATTTATTAAGTGCCTACTATGTGCCAGGCACTATGCTGAATGCCCACTAAAGCTCAGACTCCACCGTTGGAGCTCTAATAGGTGAACTTTAACCTTCTGTTTCATGGAATCAGACCACAATGCTCCTTCCTAGCCCTTTCTAAACACCTGCCTTTCCTACCATCTTTTCCCTACTCCAAGTTCCCTTCATGTGTTAACTTCTTCCATCAGACTAAGTTCCTTGAGGGCAGGGACTTCTTAGCTTATAGATTTTTGTATCCTCAGCATTTTAGGATGGTGAAGAAAAGCTTAATAAATGCTTTTCATTCACCCATTCAATTCTCCTTTAGTTATATATGTATTTAATATATATAATACTACAAATATTTTAATATATGCATTACATGTACATACATATGCACAAATCACTTATGGTCATTAAATAAAGTAGGTCTCCTTTTGTAATCAGCCTTAAATGGTAAAAAGGAAAGAAGTTTGAAAATTATGGTAAGACATATGTTGAGATTAATTGTCACATCTCCATTTTTTGTTTGTTCTGTTTCTTCAAAGAGTGGTACTTGTCCTTAACTTTAAGTCTCACCTGGCACAGATGACTTTTGAAAAACTGCAACATCAGCAAGCCAGGGAGCTTATTACCTTGTTAATTAGGGTCACTGCCCACCAATAATTTAGCCAATAATATGGTATTTTTTTAATAAGGCAGTTACTGCATTTATTATTTCTTTTGGCTAAAGCCATAATAAACAGGATGGAATGCTTTAATTTATGAAGCTCTTATTCAGTATGAATGCATTTACCACAGCCTTAAATTTTCTTGAAGCTTTCAGAATTTCTGTTACTAAAGTGCATTTCCTAACCTAAGATACAAACCATACCTGTCACATTCTTTGATTCTTTTTAATTTGGTAAAACACCTAAGATGCGAGAGATTATTTATTCAAAGCAAAATTTGGGATATCTAAGGGAAGTGTTTTAACAAAAGGAGAAACCTAATCTCTCTCTCTCTCTCTCTCTCTCTCTCTCTCTCTCTCTCTCTCTCTCTCTGTTTGTTTGCTCTAAGAATATTATAGCCACATTCAGGAGCTGGACACATATAATGTCTTATTCAAGAAATAATAGAACACTGGGACGCACTACAAAATACCAGATGGCCTCTAAGATTGCTTCCAACTCTGAGTTGTATGAATCTGTGATTCTACTACAAAGTAAATAGGAAAAAAAATAATACTCAATGACATACAAGTCTTGGAAACATCATTCTCTGTCCTGGATTTTACATTCTTCTTTAACTCTGCCACTGCATGGCAGGCTTTAAGAAGAGTCAGAGATATGGGGGCAGCTAGGTGGTGAAGTGGCTTGAGCACCTGCCCTGAAGTCAAGAGGACCTGAATTCAAATCCGACCTCAGACCAAACACTTGACACTTACTAGCTATGTGACCCTGGGCAAGTCACTTAACCCCAATTGCCAAAAAAAAAAAAAAGACTCAGAGATGAGAATGTGGTGTGCTCTAAGGAATTTTAGGAGGCTTCTTCTCCATAGCCCAAATGTTGCCTCCACTCAGCATACCTAACACTACCATTGAAAACTGATTTCTTTGGGTTAAACATTGTCTTCTTGCATTGGCTCTTTGGGGGGAAAAGTCAAATCTGAGAGTATTTACTCATAAGCCCTTAATATCTTACTATGAATGAATTTGTTAAATTCTTTTTGCCCTTCACAGGAGACAACTGGGGCAGCCTAAGAGTTATTGGTCCTGATATAAGAAAAAAGACACTGACTAGGAAAGTAGGGATTTACAAAGAAAACCTTTACTTATTTCTCCAATTTGCTTAGGACCACCTCTGTTACATTAGGCAATAGCATGAAACATTCTGATTCTGCTTAATTCAATCAATCAACAAGAATTTATTAAGCACTTACTGTATACCAGGCATATTTGTTTTTTTCTTTCTCTGAAGATAAAAAATAGCCTGATAAATGTCACTTAGAAAACTAGAGGAATTAGAAAGAAGACCAGTCTTGTAATTGAGAGGACTTGGGTTTCAAATTCTATCTCTGACGGAAACTATCTGGCTATATGACCATGGAAAAACCAAGGTAATTCAGTAAGATTATATTCATTGCAGAGTTGTTGCTTATTGCAAGATGTTGGGTGTTTCTATACTAGTAATTCCTTACTCAAAAGAATTCACAGGTCTTGGGGGGGGTGAGGAGAAAAAGACATTTATAGACTTCCTAGCAAACAGCATCAATGCCCACCCCAAATGGTGATTATATAAAAATAGCATACAATGAAGATTCATTTTAACATTAGGATTATGATTTTTTCAAAAGCATTTTATAATCTTGATTCTACCCAGAAACTGACTCCTGAAGGTTTGCAGGTCTCATTTATTCCTTTGGTGAACATTTAGTGAGCTCCGAGTACTTACAAAGGCAAATTGGTCATTTTGGAGGGGGCATCCATGATATAAACTGCACTCTTTAAAGGGGAAATAAAAATGATCTGTCCCTCCTTGAAGTTCTAGTAGCCTATGGAAATGACCAATATAATCAATCAATCAATAAACATTTATTAAGTACCTACTATGTGCCAGGCACTAACCATAGGTGGAAAGGTGATTTCAAAGAAACTGAAAGCTAAGAAATTAAATCTGGATTCCTCTGATTCCAACCACCACAACAATAAAAAACCCAGTGTGTTTGTGTGTAGGGCTTGCTTGGGTTCCCCAGAAGGGAATTAGAAGTTTTTCCTGTGGGGGGAGGGATGAGATGGAGAGAAAATTTAGAACTCAAAATGTTGTGGAAGTGAATGTTGAAAACTAAAAATAAATAAATTAATTTTAAAAAAAGAAGTTTTTCCTGGTGGCTTGTGCTTAGGTACTCTGTCAGAAAGTCAGATGAAAGGAAAGCAAGTGCAATGAAAGGAATGGTGTGGATTTGACGTCAGAGGACTTGGTTTCAAATTCTAGCTCTACTACTAGCTTCCTAATGAACTTGGCAAGTCAGCTTAACTTCTATGTGCCTCAGTTTTCTCATCTGTAAAATAAGAATTTTGGACTGGATGACTGTTAAAGTACCTTCTGATTCTAACTCTATGATCTTATAGTCTTGGGAGGGTACAGAAATGGTCGTTGTAAACTGACAATTAGTATGGATTTCTGCTTTGGATCTGATCTACTTTAATTTTTAAAAATACATTTTTATTGACATCATTTGTTTTCATCTTTCCTACATTTCCCAATAGGACAGCTAAGTGGCACTGTGAATAGAATGCTGGGCCTAGAGTCAGGAGGACCTGAGTTCAAATCCAGCCTCCGACACTAACTGCTGTGTGACCCTGGACAAGTCACTTAACCTTGTTTTCCTCAGTTGGTAAAATGAGCTGGAAAAGGAAATGGTAAACCATTACAGTATCTTTGCCAAGAAAATCCCCAAAGGACATCTTGGAGAGTCAAACACAATTGGAAATGACTCAACAACAACAACATTTCCCAATATTGTCTTTCCCCATGCCACTCCTCAAAAGCCACTCATTATAAAAAAGAATGAGAAAGAGAAAAAAAGTTTGACAAAACTCACCAACAAATCTAAAAAGTCTAACATATATACTGTACTCAACAACCATGGATTCTTTCTTCTGCAAAGGAATGAAGGAAAGCATCTTCTTATATCTCTTCTTTGGAGACAGATGTGGTCATTATAATTTTGCAGAATTCTTTTTTGATTGTCTTTTTCTTTCCATTTATATTGTTTTAATCATTGTGTGTTCTTGCATGTGTGTATGTGTGTCTATTTCTGCATATGCATATGTGTAGATTATACCTAGTTTTGCTTACTTTAGTTTGCCTCAGTTAGTAAAAGTCTTATTGTACTTCTTCATATGCATCATTTTTAATGGCATAGTAATATTGCATTACATTCATCTATCAATTTGCTTAACTATATCTCAATTAATGGACAGTTCACTATGTTTCTAGACGTTTAGTACTACAAAAAGTGCTGCTATTACTATTTTGGCATTTACTGGGAATTTCCATTCTTTTCTTTTTCTTAACAATTAACTTCCTTGAGCTATATGCCTAACAGTGGGATCCTGGGTCAAAGTATATGCACATTTTAGTCACTTTGTTTACGTAATTCCAAATTGATTTCCAGAATGGTTGGACTCCACCAATTCACAGCTACACGAATACAGTATCACTGTGTCACTCTTTCTACAGCATCTCTAGCATTGATGATTTCCATCTCAGCCTTACTTCGAATAGTGTTCCCCAATAATAATCATACTCCTAAAGGCAACAATTTATATTTATTGATTAATTTAGAGGCAATCAGTGTTAAGTCACACAGCTGGTAAGTGTAAAGTGTCAAGTGTCTGAGACCAGATTTGAACTCTGGTCCTCCTGACTCCAAGGCTGGAGCTTTATCCACTGAACCACTTAGCTGCCCCCTTAATTTAGAGTTTCTAAAAAGCATTTAATATATTTTATCTTCATCTATCCACTCCAATCATAATAACAGCTAATATTTCTATTGTGCTTTAAGGTTTGCAAAGCCCTTTTTGTATATTACCTCATTTGATCCTTTTAATAGCCCTGTGAGATAGGTGCTCTTATTTTCCCCATTTTACATATGAGGATGGAAGATGCTAAGTGCTTGACTACAGTCAATCACACAGCCAATAACTGTATAAAGTAGCATTTGAACTCAGGCATTCCTCACTCTAAGTTCAACATTCTATCTGCCACACCACCTAACTATAAAAGATGTTGTGGAGTGGTGTGTTAGAATTAGGAGACAGGAGGACTAGCACCGCAGCTTGAGACCCAAATACTGCTGGTGGGCCAGCTTTTATCTCTATACTTCCCAGCTCCCCTGTTAAGAAAATACATATACAAAGTTTCTCAGATTTTGCTGTACATTTCAATCCAAGGTGTCTCGTCATTCCCAGAAAGGCTGATCCCTAGGACTCTTCTTCCCAAGGAAAAATAGTGAAAGCAAAAGATCATAGGATCATAGACAGCATTTGAAAGGAACTTGGAGGTCATCTAGTCCAATACATATATTTTGCTGATGAGGAAACTGAGGCAGATAAAGGTTAAGTCACTTACCCAATGTTGCATGGGTAGTGAAGATTGTTTTTGATGTCCCACTGTCCTGATACCTTTCTTAGACTTTTCATTCTCTCACTTTCCTCTCTTTATTTAGATTGAAAAAAAATTGTAAAAATGATATTACATGTATTCCTACTTTCAAAATTAGATGTAGCTCAGTGTCCTTTATACTCATTTGATTTCTCTGCTCCACACTGCCAAGTATATTTCTTTTTTCCTTCTTCATCCCCTGTTGCACTGGAGCTTTTTGAACAAGAGAGTGACATAGTCAGACCTATGATTCAGAAGAAAAATCACTTCATCACTTGTGTGGAGGATGGAGAGGAGAGACTTGAGACAGAGCAATTAGCAGGCTCTGAGCCCTAGATCAGGCAAGAGGTAATGAAGGCCTTGAATCAGGGTGGTAGCTGTGTTAGTAGAATGGAAAGGACATATAGGGGAGGTGTTGTGAAGGGAGAAATGACAAGATTTGTCAACTAATTGGATATATGGAGTGTGTGTGTGTGTGTGTGTGTGTGTGTGTGTGTGAGTGTGAGAGAGAGAGAGAGAGAGAGAGAGAGAGAGAGAGAGAGAGAGAGAGAGAGGGAGAGGGAGGGGGGGGGGGGGGGGGGGGGGGGGGGGGGGGGGGGGAGAGAGGGGGGGAGAGAGAGAGAGAGAGAAGAGTTAAAGATGATATCAAGGATGTGAACATGGGCAACTGGCAGGATGGTGATTTGCTTAAAAAAATAGAGTAGTAAAGGATTTGTACTTGATAGTAATGAGATGTTTGTGTTTAGGCTTTGGAAATGTGGTCAAAGATGACTCTGGGGTTGTGAGCCTTAGACCTAGAAGGAGAGTGACAGGAAGACCAAAGTTAGAAGGAGGAGCGGGTTTAGGGAGACACATAATGGCTCCTGTTTTATATATGTTACGTTTGAAGTTAATAAGCGACAGCTACTTTAAGATGTCCCATAGGCAATTGGGGAGGCAAGATTTGAGCTTAGAGGAGAATCTAAGCAAGCTATTGAGATCTGGGAGTGATCTGCAATGTGAATACAGAATCATCAGTCTTTCTGGATTCTGCACAGGACTGTGTTAAAAGAAAAAAAAGTCATATCTTGGAAAAGATTTCTGAGCTCAATAGACAGGCTTTGAATTGGATTCACAGTACAAATCCACAGTAGCTGTGTGTTTGCTTTCTCTGTTATGCTATGCTATTTCTATGTTATTTCTCTGAGATGGAAAGCAAAAAAGGAAGAAACTGGACAGGTGATGGGTTACTTTAAGCCACAGATACAGAGCAGAGGTACATATGGGAGGGGAATTAGTGGCCAAATTGGGAAGGTTATGAGAAAGGTTTCCTAACGAAGCAAGACAGAAACTCATGGAATCTCCTTCACTGTAGTTTTCTCCTTCCTTCCCTCTTTCTCTAGGTTGAGATAAATATCCTTTTAAGACTATGATTGTAGATTAATTTATGACTTTCCTTAATTGTCTGAGCAATGGAGGGTTAATGTTCTATGTGAGAACAAGTCCTCTTTTACTTTATGAGAGCAATCACTTAGCTAAAATTAGGCTATTAGATTTTATCTCTATATCCTTGGCAAAGTCTGATAGCATGGGGTTCTTCTGAAAATTTCCTTCTTCCTCTATGAGGGGGGATGGATTTTAACTTGACTTTGACTCTCTAGAGCAAGTGGTATAACAGGAGTAGGCAAAGGTTTGGGCACAGCTTATGCCCTGTACTTACATAGTTTGTGTTTGGTTATGCCAGGAAAGGCGATAGCTAGGGCAGCATCTTCTTGAATGAGACTGTACGAGAAGTTTCAGGTATCTGAGATCATGGGGAAACTGAGTCCTCTAGAACTCTAGGAAAGACTCTATCATCCTTCCATTCCTCAAAAAAAAAGTGAGGTTGTGTGTCAGAAATCAAAGGAAGAAAGGAAATAATAATTTATTTAGTGCTTACTATACACTAGGAATTGTACTAAGCACTCTCTAAGTATTATCTCAATTGATCCTCATGATAATCCTGGGAAATAGGTGCTATTATTTTCCCCATTCTACAGTTGAGGAAACTGAAGCAGAAAGAGATTAAGTTGCCCAGGGTCACACATCTAGTAAGACTTAGGTCTTGATTCTAGTCTCTGTTCTCTATTCATTGTCTCACCTAGTTGCTCCTCTAAGGGATAATAGAAGTCTTGTTATTTGAAAGAAACCTCTCCAGTTTTATTTCATGTTACTAGCCTCTTTGCACTCCTCATGCTAGTTAAACTGATGTACTAGTTATTCACCATATAACATCCCTTTTCTTGCCTCCAGACCTTTTCACAAATGGTCTCCAATGTCTGGAATGCACTTCTTTCTCACCAATGCAATTTAGAACCCCTCATTTCCTTCAAAGCACTCAGCTTAGGTATCAAGTCTTATATGATGTCTTTCTCAGTCATCAGCACATTCTCCTTCCTGAAATGACTTCGTATGTATGTTGTGTCTACTTTGTATTCATGTATCTATACACGTGCTGAATAACTCCTACAATATAAGTTCCTTGAGAACAGGAAGTGTTTTGTTCTAGCCACAGTTCCATGCACAAGAGAAATGCTTAATAAATGTTGTTTCAATTGAATTGAGTCATATGGAATTCAATTTAATTGAAGAATGGGGAAATGGAGAACATGAGGGATATCTCTCAGTTGAATTGACTCCAAGGATTAGACATTAAGATATTAGTCTTTCCAAAGGAATAGATAGCAAATAGTACACAAATATTCTTGCTATATGAGAAGTATGTAGGATTTTCTCTTATTGGATTAAAAAATAAAGAAAACAAACATTTTACATTGAACAGAAATCCAATCTAATCTAATAAACATTTATTAAGTGCCTACTATGTGCTGGTATCTGTCCTAAGCACTGGGGATACAGTTAATGAAAAGAAAGAGTCACTGCACTAAAGGAGTTTACAATCCAATGTGGAGTAACAAAACACAGTGTGTGTGTGGGGGGGGCAGGAAACAATGAGAAATACTTGGTGAGGGAGTGGGGAATCTTGTTCTGGGAAGTTGAAACCAAGCAGAACAGCATATGAAGAGTGGTTGTGGTTGTTCAGTCATTCAGTTGTGTCTGATTCTTTGGGCCTTGTGGGTCATAGCATGCTGATACTGTCCATGGGATTTTCTTCACAAAGGTACTGGAGTGGTTTGTTACTTCCTTCTCCAGTGGAATAAGGCAAACAGAAGTTAAGTGACTTGCCCAGGGTCACAAGCTAGTAAATACCTAAAGCTGGATTTGAACTCATCTTTCTGACTCCAGGCCCAGTGTTCTACTCACTAAGGCACCTACCTGACAAAGATGCAGAGTGGAGTGAGTCTAAAAGTCCAGTTTCTGCCCTCTATAAAGGAAGGCACTGGAAGGAATTTGGTACTCCACCTTCTAGCCCTCCAATCAGAGGCAAGAGGTATGTATATATATATATATATATATATACACACAAATATATATATATATTTGTGTGTATATATATATATATGTAATTTTGAATCATTATAATAAAGACTTGATTATTTCTTTTGTTTGTTTTTTTTGGTATTTTACTAGATAATGGGGTTAAGTGACTTACCTGGGGTTACACACCTGTCAAGTGTCTGAGGCTGTATTTGAACTCAGGTCCTCCTGACTCCAGGGCTGGTGCTCTATCCACTGCTTCACCTAGCTGCCCCCATGTTTGATTTTTTTTGTTTTGCATTTGCCTTTTCCCCTTTTGTCTTCTGCTCAGTTCCTTCACTAAAACTAGGTCACTTACCTTTATTACCAGGATCAATCTTTCACTGCTACTTTAGAGCTCAGAGGAAGGAGAGATCTATGTTGGCTGAGCTAGTCAAGGGGAGCATGACTGGAAAAGCAGAATTAGAGGTGGATGCATAATGCTGGGTAGTATTTGGCTTAGTGCAGAGGAGATGAATTCCAAGGAGCTGTTAGGGCTTAAGCAAAAGCCCAGAAGGAATAAGGCACAAAGCATAGTGAAAGGACAGTGAATAGACTAGTTTGGCTTGAGAGGAGGGCACCTTCTAGGGAGTTCTAGGGTATGAGTCTGGAAAGGTAAGTTTGGGCTAAATTGTAGATGGTGACCAAAGATTTGAATGTCAGGTTAAAGAATCTGGAATTTTACTTGTAGGTAAAAAAAAAATAATTTGGTACCTTTTAAACCTGTGAAAGTTTTTATTTTGTTTTGTTTTTGAAAAAGAGAAGAGCGACGTAATTGAAAACAATATTTTAGAAAGATTAATCTGGCTCCAGTGATCTAATTGGTTAATATGGGAGAGTTATAAAGCAGTACAGTGGAGTGGTAACTAGGTTGTGAGTTTGATTCTGGAAGCAGGATGGTATACTGGATAAAGAGCAGGACAAGACTCCAGGGTCAAGGAGACCTGGTTTTAGTTCTACTCCTGATATGTCCTGGCATTGTGGATCTGGGCAAGTCACATAAGCACTCATTGCTCTGGGCACCTCTCTAAGACTCTAAATTGACCTTCATTAGGAAAGGGATTTTTTTCAACTGAAAGTTCTTTATCCTGACAATGTCATCTAGGTGATAAAGTGGATACAGCTCTGGGCCTGGAGTCATTAAGAACTTGAGTTCAAATGTGGCCTTGGAGACTTACTAGCTGTATGACCTTGAACAAGTCTCTTAACCTCTGTTTGCCTCATTTTCCTCAATTATAAAATGGGGAAAACAGTAGTACCTTCCTCGAAGTGTTGTGGTGAGGATTAAATGAGATAATACTTATAAAGCACTTAGCACAGTACCTGGTAAATAGCAGGCTCTATATAAATGCTTATTCCTTTCTCTTTCTCTTAAAGTAATCACAGTTTCAGTTCCTATCCAAATCTTGTTCATCCTTCATTCTTAAGAGGACGAATGACATCTTGATAGTGACGTCTTGACTTGCTCACAAATTAGATTTAAGTGAGGCAGAGTTGCACAAAATCATCTCCCTCACTTTCTCTTTCAGAGTCACAGAAGTCCAGTGGCAAGGCAAAAGTCAAGATGACCAGTGATGATTTAGAATGCAGTGAAAGACTTACACATCTCTGATGTCTGACTAAGCTCTAAGTACTCCACAGCTCCTGCTTCAGCCTTCATGCCTATTGGAACAAATTGTTCCTATCCACCCATTCCAACAGGGAAGTTTTCACATGATTGGGGTAGACATCCCCCTAACTCTTCAATGAGTTTGAGGCCTGTCAGTTATCCTCAATCTGGTTTAGCCTGTTTGCTGAGATAGTTTTACTGAGGTGTGGCTGCTGCACATTCTATAGCTTCTTGGAAGAGGTGAGAGTTGGGTGACAGGTGGACACCAAAGGTGGATGAGCAGCCCTCATATCACAGGTGCTAGTCCGCCTTGAACACCCCAAATAATTAAGCAAAGCACTATATAAATTATCGCAAATATAATTTTCTCATTGGAAGAAGAGACTGGAGGAGGCATATTCTAGATCTATAAATTAAAGAGAACTCACTCTTCCTTTCTATGCCAGTTTCTCCAGTGAAGAAATTTCAGTTGAATGCTTACTATTGTAATTTCATCTTCAACATTATTATTGCTTATTAATTATTTAGTAAAGATTATAATAGTGATTTGGATTACTACAGCCCAAGAATTCATCACCAAGTGGACAGTTTCCTTGTGATGGGCTAGTCTGCATGAAGTAGACTGGTTCTTGCATATAGAGAAATTCTATTGCTAGGATTAGATGTGAAGCCTTTTTAGCACAAGGAGACCTGTCAGAGTTTGGGCTTTTCTGGTATAGCCTTCAAAAAATTAGGGGTACCTCCATCCCATGATGAAGCACTAGAGTGGAACTTGGTGGAGCCTCTGCTGGTGGCATGAATAAGCTTCCACTTGGGACAAGGAGACATGCAGTGTAAAGCTTGTTATCAGAGAAATAGATGACTGTGCAAATAGATGGGTTGTTCACTTAACCAGAGTGATGAACAGCCCATATGTTCCATTGGTATCCATGCAAGGTCAAGAGAATGTGAGGAAGACCCCCAGTATATAGGATAGGTGCTCTAAGGAAGATTTACTGGAAGATAGGGGCAAGATGTGCACAGGCTTAAAAGGTATGGTTTCAATCTGTATCACTGAAGGGAGTAGTAACATTGATAAAATCAGAGATCAAATGAGGTGGCATTGACCATGCCTAGCACACATTAGGCACATAATAATACTTGTTTCCTTCTCTTCTATTATAGTATTGGAGTAGTTATAATCACCACCACCACCACCACCATCATCATCATCATTATCATCTCATCATCATCATCATCATCATCATCATCATCATCATCATGTAGAAAGCCATAAAGAGACTGACTAGCATCCTGAAGTCAATGCTTAGTAAACAGAACACATTTAGAGCAACTAATACCTATGCCACACCAATCTACGTATTCTTTTAGCATAGTAGAATGGACAACAGATCTGGAAGGCATTCAAATACATGCACTATTAAACTATAGAGCTTATCACTTCAAGGCAGCTATAGAAAATTAAAACTTCCTTGTCAAAAAGGATGAAGAAGATTGCTAGATCTTTTCAGAACACATGATAAACATCTTAAAATTTTATGGAAATTCTTTTGGAACAAACATATCTTACTCCATAAAGTAACAGAAAAGGCTGATAACAAATATACCCATTGGGTTTGTAAAAGGTAACTGAAAGTATTTTGATTTTGGATGGAGCCAATGAAATGGTTAAAATACAAGAATGGAATGAAAAAGCAATCCATGGGTGAGAGCCACATGAATTCAACCAATAATTTGTTAACAAAGAAACACTGGAGATAAAATTGAGTAATGCAGATTTGATTAGAGAAACAGAGTTTATGATAGTATTTCAGGATCAAGTCATTGCTACCAGAAATTATTGAAAAGTTATCATTAAGGAGCCCAGGCTTATTGCAATGAAATAGTAGGAATTGCTACATATTACTGCAGATTGCAAACATTTTCATCTATTGTACAAGTAGAAAAATACAACCAGGTAGCTAGGATGGCACTTTAGAAGCTCACTATATTTTATAACATAACACATTAAAAATTCCCATTCCACAATACAAATGCCAAAATATTCAACAAATAAACTTGTTCCAGAACTGAAACATCATTACAGACAAATACACATTGAACCACAAAAATTTAAGAACATTTTAATAGATGCCAATAATCTCCAAACTGCATGGAGTGAAAAGTTTTAAAAATATGGAGACCTAGAAGAAGAGATTAAAACCATGTGGAAACAGGATAAGATATATCCCAGCCCTACCAACCTTTCTACTACTGGAGTTATCCAAAAGATGCTTTTGGCAAGCCTATAGAAGATGAGCTTATATCCTAATACTTTTATTCAATTATAGAAGGCGTTTTATTCATCTTCACAATATATTGTTGACCATTAAATATGAAATAATAATTAGAGAATATTGACTTATCCTAGGGTCTTTTTTACTTGAATTCCATTAAAAATAAGAAAAGACAAATAACAATATTCATAATAAGCATCTACTATGGCCAGGATACAATGTACCAGGAGCCGGTATTACAAAGAGATAAAAACCACAACTTTGGCCTTCAAAGGGATTGCATTCTAGTTGAGGAGACAGAACACATTCTTAAAATATAAAAATATTTCAAAGTAGCATTTGTTATGTGCCAAATTAATGGTCCAGACAATAACTTCTGTAGAAATTCTGAAAGAATAGTAATAGTGGAGAGTTAAATCAGTCATGGAAGGTTTCATAGAGATGGATTGAGTTAAGTGATGAAGTCCAGGATTGAGTTAAGTGATGAAGTGAGATGTGGAAAGAGGAATAACATAATTCCAGCCAGAATGGTCACAAAGCCAAGGTGAGGAAATGGGAACAGACATGACATGTTTATAGAATAATAAGGGAAAAACTCTATGTTGCTTGGATGAAAAGTTCTTGTAGGAAAGAACTAGAAGAGAAGTTTGGAGGAGTAGTTGAGGGCCAGATTTTTGGAGAATTTTGAATGCCAAGACAAAGAGTTTGAGTTTGAATTTCAATTTTTAGGCAAAGGAGATTTACTAAGAAGGTTTTTTAGTTTAGTTTTTTTTTGTTTGTTTGTTTGTTTTTTGCTAGGCAATGGAGTTAAGTGACTTGCCCAGGGTCACACAGCTAGTAAGTGTCAAGTGTCCGAGGCCGGATTTGAACTCAGGTCTTCCTGACTCCAGGGCTGGTGCTCTATCCACTGCACCACCTCACTGCCCCTAGTTAAGTTTTTTTAAAGTGCAGAACCTGTTTATACAAAGTGATGTTTTAAGAAGATTAATCTATCAGCACAACTCAGGATGAATTGGACAGGGATGATATGGAGGCGGGGAAACCAGTTAAGAGACCACTGGAATAATCCAGATAGAGGCATTGAAAGGCTAGACTGGAGTGGTGGCATTGCAGTAGACAATGTGGAGGATACTGAAGAAATGCTATGTTAGATAAAGTCTTAGGTTTCAAGGAACTTATCATCTAATTGGGGAGATAGGATATAGGAAAAATGAGAAACAATAAAAACATTAAATAGCAATCAACATTTACATAACACTTTAAAGTTTACAAAGTGCTTTACATACTTTGAAAAGTATGGAAGTTTACCTATATTATTTCATTTGATCCTTACAGAAACCTTGTGTGGTAAATAGTATGAGTATTGCTTCCCCAAGTTTATAGTTGAGGACATTTGTGTTTAGCTCTGTGCCTAAGGTCTCACAGATAGTAAGTGAAAGAGCTGAGATTTCAACCCAAGTAAGTCTTTTGACTGAAAAACAAGTATTCTTCCTACCTTGTACTGTAAGGAGACCATATATTACTAGAGATAGCATTGATAATGGTAGATGAGTGGTAGTAGAGACGTAACTAAAGCTAAGTGATCGGAACATTGTTCCACAGTGCTAAAATTTAAGAGAGTGCTGGAAATCCCATCCTTTAGTGATGTAGAAAGAGTAGCTTAGTGGCTAGTTTGCAAGGATAATTACTTAAAATGGTAAGCTACTAGATGTTTTTGGCTTTTTTCTCTAGGCTGCCAAACCTCCTAGGTGATCTACCTTGTCAGGCCTCACCCAGATTCACTTCTAACCCCATGGTGGTTTCCCTAGAAGAAACCTTATGGCATATTGAGGCTATTTGCTGCCTCCTACCTTCCTCATATGTAGAGAGGGCACTTTTCATGATGCCAGGAGTGCAAAAATTGCTAATATTGGTTCTGAATGATAAACAAAAATCCAAAAACAATAAAACAATTACTATTGGTTCGCGAGAGGCAAAGATCACTGTAACCTAAAGTGGTTGGATAAAGCTGTAAGGTGGAGGTACGGCCTGAACTGACTTTTAAGGGATGGATAGGAAGAAAGAAGAAAATAAAAGATAACTCTAAGACTTTAGGCCAAGGTGACAAAAAACAGCAGTGAACCCTTGACAAAAGAAGAGAAGTCGGGGGGGAAAGTTTTAGGGGTAAGATGATGACTTTAGGCTTAGCTATGTTAAGTTGAAAGTTATCCAAGTAGAAAGTGATACAAAAAGTAATCTGCATGAAGAAATATTCTATCGGAGCTTGGGAGAGGTCAAAGCTGGAGATTACTTTGGGTGTCAGATAGAAAGGTGATAAATATTTGGAGACGAGAGAGTAGAGTAGGCTTTTGAGGGAAAGAATGTGAAAAGAGTAAATCACCAACTATGTGCCAGGCCTGTGTTAATGGCTTTACAAATGTTATCTCATCTGATCCTCTCAGCAACCCTGGCAGGTAAGCACTATGATTATCTCTATTGTATATTTGAGAAAACTGAGAGAGAAGGCAAATGACTTGTCTGAGATCACCCAGCTCACACAGCTAAAAAATGGCTGAGGCTGAATTTGAATTCAAGTATTCTTGGCTCTAGGCCCAGCTATCTATCTACTGCATCACCTAACTAACTGCCTCTACATATGCTTAGCAAGTAAAATTTATATTAAATAACAGGCTAGTTTGATTGGAAAGGGAGATTTATATCTATCTCTACTAAATATTAAGTGAATGAACATTAGCTGACTTAATAAAGGAACCGAACCCACTCCCCCAATTTATATGAAATAAAATTATTCACCAATTTTATTTCATCTGCAATAATATAATATTCAAAATTTATAGCACACTTAATTAAACTCACAGCTGCTAGGATACTATAGCACATGATTTGAGAACTACTCTTTAGGGCAATAAGGAGATAAGTCTAGTTGGTTTGGTGGGTGAGGAAATTTTTCAAAGAGCACAAATATTAAATATTGCCTTAGGTATATTTAGTTAGCCCTTTGTCTTTGGCCTGGGGGACAATAATATCCCACTATCTACTCTTCTGCAGGCAGTCCTTGTGTCATGCTCTGTGGGTGCATGTTTGTGCCAATGTGTGGGTATGTGCATTTATCTACTGTGTTCGGGGCATTTTCTTTAAGTAGCAGGCTATGGGTATAAGTTGGTAGAATAATGAGTCATTATTATTGAATACCCATGTAATTAATCTAGGAAAATCATGTACTGATGTACTATATTACCAAGCAGAGTGAAGAGTGAGAGTCTGGTGTCCTGGGGGAATTCAGACTTCTTTCAAAGCATTTTTAAAATGCAGATTTGCTCTGTTCAGGTCTGGAATGCTCATTTTTCAGCTGTCTGCTTCTCCACCTCACTGGAGAGCAATATACCTCTTTTCAGCTTAACAAAGAAAATAGACACCCTCAAGTGGTAGGTAAGGCAAATAATTGTAGCAACACATAGATGTATGTACATATATACACACATATATAAACATGTGTTGTGTGTATATATACACACATTCATAAATGTTATATATGCATATATATGTATATTGAAAGGGCTAAAAGGCAATAGTCTTCATCCCTAAAAAGCAATTTGGTTAACTAAAAACAGAATTTCACTAATTCCATAGGGAAAAAAATTATGTTTGCAAAGAAAAATAAAGAATTGAGATAATTTTATATGGCTAATTCAAGCTTTTAAATACTTATATCTGAGATAGTCAGATAATTAAGGCTGAAGGTGACTTAGGATAGATCCTTTTTTATTTTCTTGGATTTCTAAAATTATTGCACAAACATAGTTTCCTTAGATTTATTATTTTTCTTTGAACTAAGAGCCAAAAATCATCTTGCTAAATCCAAAGACTGAGCTAATTCTGACCTACATAGTCAAGGAAAGGCCAGATGTAGAAAAAACAAAAACAAAACTACTAAAAATTCAGTGAAGTGAAAGAATCAGGATTTCAGCACATCACAGAGTACTTAAATGCAATAAGAAAAGGCCACAAAACAAAGTGGAATTATTCAGAATTGTTAGAGGAATATAAACTTGACAATATTCGGTCTATCTGTGTATTTAAATAAAACTGGCATAATATCTATGAAAAGGTATTGGAACTTTGAAATGTTTAATGGCATTATTTGGACTACTTTTTGATATAATGAAAATTATCCTTATATCAAAAATAATTTGTTGTAGTAAAGTTGGACAAACACAACTTTATTGTTATTTATATCTTTGCATAGTTAACCATACCTGACTTCCTTTCCATATTTCATTGTCATTTTCATTTATGTATTAACCTGAGGTTGGAAATAATGAGTTGATATGAAGTTATATTGAGGGTAAATTGTATTACTGTGAATTTTCTGAAAGGTTCACTTTAAAGTCCCCATCATTGCCCTTGGGGAAAGGGAGGGAGATCCTCCATTGTAATGAACCAAATTGGTGTTATTAAGAAAAATTGCTCCCTCTATGGGTAACTTCCGTGGATGTATAACTTAAAATTGAGCTTCCTCCATCTGTTCTTGATGCTAATTGTGATGAGAAAAAAAAATCACAATTTATGTCATGAAAATGATGGCGTGATTTTTCATTGCAAGCATCTGGCACATTCTTTGGAGATTCTGGCATGAACTGATAATATGTTTATATCAATTTTGGTCCAAATGGTTAATAATGAGAAATATCCCCAAAGAATTCAACTGGGGAAACTGGTCTTAGAAACAAAATACATTTGGAGAATGCTCTAAATTCTTTTTTTTTTTTGCAAATATGCAAATAAGTGTATTCTAAGACAGTCTAAAATGAACAATGGGAATGCTCATCTATTTCTTGGCAGAACATAAACAGTAATTGTAGTGAAAGTAGATTTTTCCCCATCATGCCTTATGTTCTATTGAGTTCACTCAAGATGTAATTGGAAAACAAATACAGAAACAGCATAATCAGGATAGACGGGAGGGCTTGTCTTGGAAACAGGTTGTATAATGTGATAGACTGGATTTCCACTGACACGATTTATTCTTATCTAATAAAATACTGGGCTACACCCCTTCTGCAACCTCACTGCAATAATGAAGCTGCTCACAGTGTCATCTGTAAGATTTCAAGGAACATTTTAATAACAACCAAACATCCAAAATGAAGTCAACTCTAGAAGGCAAGGCATTGTTAATCTGTTTAATTCACGAACTAGCCACAGGCAAAAAGCTGAGGGAAGGGATTTGAGACTGAAATTTTGAACTGTTTCCCCTTTATTCCTTAGAATGGACTTTCTTCTAGAAATATATGAGGCACATTTCATGATAGTATTTACCAACAATCTACATAAAGGTAGAGCAAAGTGACTAAAAGGAGAAAAATAATTTGGGGCTCAGACAAATCACATGTCTTTGTAAGATTAAGAAAATTCATTTAGTTGCTTTCTCAAATGATTAAAAAGGACATATTAGGTGCTACCTATATGTGGCACCAAAGTAGCCATTGCACCAGTTAAGATAATTAGATACTGTCCATGTCTGTGGAGTAGCAGGGTTGGTAGGCAAACTACCTTTTGGTTCATAGCAATTTTTTACAGGCATCTACACAATGACAGAACACCAGGGTTGGGAAGAGGAGAAAATTACATGGGAGAGTTGAGGCCTGCCTTAGCATTCAACCAAGATGCTCAGACACATCCCTGGCTAGCTATCTCAAAATTCCTCAAGGTTTTTCTACGTGCCCTGTGCCCCTCCACCTGATCTAATGTTTTCACTTCTTCCTGTTGTTCCTGGGACATGTAAACAAGAAGACTTTCTTCTGTCAAGTGAGAGGGAACTTTAACAATGAGAGATGCTGCATTAAGTTGGTAGTTGCCCAAAGATTTTAGGCTTGGCATTTTGGGAGGAGGCAGGGAAGAAAGGGAGCAAAAATAGATGGAGAAGGAAGTCGTGGCAGTAGGGAGTTCAAGGTGACTAAAATGAATGCTAATGACAACAAATTCATGAGAATGATTAGATAAACTTTTCCATAAAATGTAAGCTCTTTGAGCAGAGGGCTTGTTTCCCACCCTAACATTTAGCACAATGCCTTGCATATAGTAAATGCTAATAAATGTTTATTAAATTTAGTTGAATTTTATGAGGGTTGATGGACCAACTGAAGTTAAGAATTCATTTTTGACCTATTTGCTGAGTATTACTCTGATCCAATGTATAAGTGGGAATTAAAGTTTTATGGTTGGTCAGAGGGGTAGGAAGAAAGTCAGGAATGGAAGAACAGAAATTGATTAAGAATGTTAACTGAGTGGAAGAAGAAGAAATATTATGGAGAAAAGAGCAGAGGTAGAAACAGCAGGAGGACCACTGGATTTAAGGTGGAGATGGTGAGGCTCAGAACGGATGACGGGGATAAGAAAGGATGACAGATGCTTGGGACAGATGGAGATCAGGATCCCTTGGACAGGCAGATTCATGCCTGATAATTGTTCAGGCCTGTGAATGATCATATTTACTCCTAGCTGAGTTGATTCTTGAGTCAGCTCCTGGATTAAATATGTACTGTACATGAGATAGAATCCCAGTGGAACCTTGGAGTGGTGATAATTGCCTTTTTTTGAAGCTGGTAGAGGGAGAATCAGAGAGTTTCCAATGTCCAATGATAACGGGGGTGCTTGGGTACTAGATAAACTAGATGCTAGAAATGTTTTTCTTCCATGTTCCATTTGGCACGAGGGCCTCCATTCTGAAGGCCCCCTCTCAGAGGAGCTTCTCCATTCTATAGGCAGGCTGCTTGGATCTTTGATCTTTGCCTTCCTTGCCCTCCAGAGAGGCAAGAACAAGGTTTGGTCAATGTAGGTGGAATAGGGAGGAATATGGATACCGTTGCTCTTGGAGGCTAATTTAACCATCCATTGCATAGCTCTGATCATAGGAAGCACCCCATTTAGTCTAAAGAAGGAAGTGAAAAGTGAATTCTGAGCCTCTTTTCTCTCCCCACTCCCCACCTCCCCCACCCCTGCCAGAAATCAACCATGACTCTGTGGGAAAGATAATGAATTGTTTCCAAATGTATAAAATGGTTCTTCTCATTTTGTGAATTTTGTTGGAAATAAAAAAAATTAAACACAGGTCAACCTAGAGGCTTTATTAATATTATATTTGTGGTGACATAATACATTATGCATAATTCTATAGGAATTCTATTCTAATTTGGTAATAATTCATATCCATTTATTCAACATGACAGCACCATTAATTATGTTGCAACCAGTATGGAAAACATGCAAGCGGTAAGTGCTGAGTATTTCTATATTACAAGGAATTCGATCAGATTTTGCATGCTATTATTTGGAGTGATGCAGCAACAAGAATGGCTTGTCTTAAGCTTGTATCATGCCCTGGTATATGTAGATGTTAGCAACACCATCAGCAAATACTCATGATGTAACAATTTTGCCCCTTCAACTTGCACTGATATATGTATATGTATATGTATAGGTATAGGTACATGTATATGTACATGTATAGGTACATGTATATGTACATGTATATATAAGTGCATATTTACCACAGGAAATGCAAAGTATATAACTTGTCAAGAGGCATTTAGCCTCCCTTACAGTTGCACATTTATTTGGTTCCTTTCCTCTGTCTGCTTCCTGTCTGCTAAGTGTGATCTTTTCTCCCCCTGCCTAATATCCTGTGAAGGTGCCAATTACCCTGCTGCTTATCAGCTGAAAACTATGCTTTGTGCAAAGGGAGCATCAATTATTTGTGAGCAGGGAGCTAAGCTTGCTTGAATCATAATGATAGGATGCTAGAGCTTCCAGCAAATAGAACATATCAAAAGGCAACACCAGCCTAATAAGGTATAGACCAGAGGGAGCATCTCAGAAGTTCAGGCCTTAGAGTTTTGTGAAAATGATGATGGTTTTTCAGGAATTCAATTTTATGCAGACGACATGCGAATCTGACCCAATTAAAGACAATCAAGGAAAAGGCTAACCCATTTTCTGCCAAGTTAAGCTGCCTTAGTTTTGTTAAATAAATTCTATTCAATGCATTGATACCATTGGGCTTTATTTATTTGTTTTTCTCCCTCTCCCACAGCAGTATTATTTATGCCTTTTTCCTTGCTTTTATTTTTGGGAGGAGGTGAGGGAGATTGGTTAAATATAGAAAAGTAGGGGATGCAGTTGAGTTGGAAAGGACTCCTTACCTGGAAGTCAGACAGACTGACTGTTCGTTCACTAGGTCCTGCCATTTGCTGGTTAGGATCTCTTGAATAGGCCACTGAATTACTATCAGTTTCAGTCTCCTCACCTGTAAAATGGGGACAGTAATCTTCACCCATAAGGGTAATTTAAAGGAGGTGCTTCGTAAATTATAAAGGGCCATGTGAATGTGAGCCAAAGTCCTAAATAGTGGGAGGGTTTTGTTATTGATCCTCCTCTCCCCCCTTTCTCTGGGCCTGAGTTCCCATCACATGCCCCTAACAATCCTTTCACAATGTGATGAGAGGTTGAAGAGACAACATAGCACAGTGGATAGGACTGGACTTGGAGTCAGGAAGAGCTAGATTCAAATCCTGTGTCAGACATTTATCTCTTGTGTTGCCATGGACAAATCCCTCAACTACTCAGTGCCTCATTTTCCCTCATCTTTAAAATGAGGGGATTGAACCTTTGGGGTCATTTCCAGCTCTAAATCTGTGTGCGTATAAAAAGATCAACTAACCCATTTATATATTTGCATTCCCAGTGCTTAACATGCCATCTGGCACATAGTAAGTGCTTGAAGTTTGGTGGCACAGGGATGACATTCTAATGTGCAAGATCTGAAGATTATTTCCATGTACATAAGAGAACAAATAATGACCCCACCATTGTATACCTGTTAGACAAGCCATTGTGAGACCATAATTTAATTTAGTTTATTGGTTTGCCCCAAGAGGTAGAGGTATCTCTTCTTCCTCTGGCCCTTGTATAGTTTAACTAAGTTAGAAGAGTCTTCCTTGTTGTCTCATTGTGAAAGGGGTCAGAATCTGTGTAGCCTAGAGTGGACTGGGCCAAGGCTTAAATCCTGAGGAGAGGTTAGCATGTACATGCACTGAAGAATTGATCTTCAGCTACTGCTGGGCTCTTTGGGTTCTTGGAGGGTACTGCTCTTGACAATAGAGATCAAAGACAGACTCAGCAGAACTGAGAACTAGGGATGACCTTGATCATTTTGTTGAGCATTTAAAATATGTGTAATATTTGCTAGATATTGGTTTTAGGCTTTAAACACGGAAGAGAATCAAGATAGAATATTGTTCTATTCTCCTTATTTTGCAAACTGAGAAAAATAAGGACCTAAGAGGTGAAATAACTTCTACAAGGTTACATTAACAATAAACCATCATATCTATACTAGATATATACACATCAATTTGCAAAGCAAATACATTCATAAAGGAAATATTAAATAAGCTGCAAACATGAATAGTAGGAGTACTTAATATTTCTCTATTAGAAACAGACAAACAAAATAACATTTGTGAAACAAGTGGTGTATTACAGTCCCTATTTTACAGATGAGAAAACTGAGGCTTATAATAATTAAATGGCTTGCTCAAAAATTTCGCACCAACAAATGGCAGGAGAAAGATAAACAAAAGGGAAAATACAATTCTGAAAAAATTATTGGAGAATTCAGAGCTAAAAGACTGATTGCATCTTCTACTAGGAACATTAAGAAATATACATGTTTCTTAGCATCATATGACACTTTTGCCAAAATAGAGCATGTATTACGACATAGAGAAATTGCAAGTAAATGTAAAAATACAAAAAAATTAGGTACATCCTCTACAGATAATAATGCAATAAAACTAGTAATAAATGTAGTTAGAACATGCACATGACAGACATTAATGGAGATAGTAGTGAAATCTTAAACAAGTGAATAAAAAGGTAAATTCCAGAAACAAAACTATGTGAAAGACCATGACAATAATGAAACAATATTAAAAGTTTGGAGATGCAGCTAAAGTAGCCTTCAGAGAAAAACATATCCCTAAGAATACATTATTAAAAAAATAGAAAATTAATGAGTGTAATATACAATTTGAAAATTAGAAAAAATAAATACAAAAGATAAAATATTGAATATTAGAGAATTAGATAAATTGGAAACCAAAAATTACTAGAAGACAGATGACAAAACTAAAAGTTGTTTGAATAGACTAACTGATAAATTTTGTTTAGCCTACTTATCATGAAGAATGGAGAAAATCAAATTAAAAAAATGGAAAAATGTGAAATAATTACATAGGTGAAATATAAATAATTATCAGAACCCTCTAACACAATTATATGCCATCAAACAGAATTCTAAAAAAAAGAGGACCATATACAAATGATAAAATACACAAATTAACAGATTATCAAATTAAGATTTGAAATAACTGAATCTGAGAAAATGAAATTAAATTAGTATAAAGGAACTATCAGATAAAAATAATCATCTAGATTGTTAGACAAATTATTTTCAAAATTGGGAAGGAAAGTAGTCTCCCAAATTCCTTTTATGAGAGAAGTGTCATATGATGCTAAGAAACATGTATATTCCTTAATGTTCCTAGTAGAAGATGCAATCAGTCTTTTAGCTCTGAATTCTCCAATAATTTTTTCAGAATTGTATTTTCCCTTTTGTTTATCTTTCTCCTACCATTTGTTGGTGAGGAATTTTTGAGCAAGCCATTTAATTATTATAAGCCTCAGTTTTCTGATCTGTAAAACTGGGACTGTAATACTTACACCACTTGTTTCACAGACATTATTTTGTTTGTCTGTTTCTAATAGAGAAATATTAAGTACTCCTACTATTCATGTTTGCAGCTTATTTAATATTTCCTTTAT
>NW_020954626.1:4540546-4628723 GCF_900497805.2 Vombatus ursinus
CCCCCCCGAGCTCTTGTGAGATAATAATTGTAAAGTGCCTGGTACATAGTAAGGGCTATATATTGAGTTGTTTCAGTCTTGTCAGATTCTTCTGGATCCCATTTGGAGTTTTCTTGGCAAAGATACTGGAGTGGTTTGCCATTTCCTTCTCCAGCTCATTTTACCAATGAGGAAACTGAGGCAAACAAGGTTAAATGACTTTCCTGGGGTCACACAATCAAGTGTCTTAAGTTAGATTTTAGTTTAGGCCTTCCTGCCTTCAGGACCAGTACTGTATCAACTGTGCCACCAACATGCTTATCACAGTGCCTGACACATAGTAGGTACTATGTAAATGCTTACTCCCTTCTCTCCTCAAGGTCACATAGCTAGATTTTTGGCAGAGCTGGGTCTAGAACCCAGGCCTTCTGCCTCTTTGTCCTGTGACCTTTCCTTTATTCCATAGTTTTTTTTTCTTCTGCTAAACGTTTGTACTTTGTAATCACTGCATAACAGAGTAAGAGTTGGAAGAGATTTTAGAGGCGTCTCATCTAACTCCCTCATTTTTCAGGTGAGGAAAGTGAGTCACAGAGAGGTTAAATGGCTCGCCCAAGGTCATTTTTACCTAGCAAGTAGCAGCACTAGGAATAGAACCCACAGGGGCAGCTAGGTGGTACAGTGGATAGAGTACTGGCCCTGGATTCAGGAGGACCTGTGTTCAAATCTGACCTCAGACACGTAACACTCACTAGCTATCTACGTGACTCTGGGCAAGTCACTTAACCCCATTGCCTCACCCAAAAAAAACAAAACAAAACAAAAAAACAGGAATAGAACCCAGCTTCTGGCTTCCTTGGCCAATGCTCTTATTTTTTTCCATATTTCCTCAGCTTGATGTTTGCTCCTTGTAATGAAACTGTAACATTTATTGTAAAATATTGATTATTCAAAAGTCATCCCAATATTTTCTAGCCAGTTCTAGATAACTCATTCTTCTCTTCCACCTCTTAGAGCATACATTTAATATGTAGACAAAGTGTAACCCATGAACCCCCATGCCATTTAACTTCAAGATGCATGTGCATACTCTAAAAATATACTTAAAGCATTTAGAATCATTTAACATTTAAAAAAATCATTAAAATATCTTAAAAACAATCTGACCTATTTGCTTCTGTGTGCTAACCTAAAAAGATGGGTTTTGCACTGTGAACCTTGAAGGTCAACCTCCAGTCTTGTAAACTAATTTCTTCCTTCTCTTTCTGCAGCTCCAGTCCAATTCTATCACACTTTGTTTCCTTCCGTGATCATTGAAACAGCACCATCAGGCCCTGTTTTGTTCCTAGCTCCAGGGCTTGGTTTTTCCTTCAGAAAGATTCTAAAAGAGGGATGAGTTATTCTCGTAAAGCTGCTCTTGTGTTAATATATTCCATATTCAACCCTTGCCCTATACATTACTGCATTTTACATTACTTCATTACTGTACATTTTGTTATTGATTTTGATTAAATCCATTTTGAAGTCAATATTCACAACAGTAAAAAACAGAGGGTTATGTTGGACTATTATATACAGTACATTTATCCTCCTTGATCAGATTCTGAATGTGCATTAAAGCCTTGGGAGTCTTTTTTTTTTCCAACTTCTGTAAATCTCATCATGAGATGTTTCCAAAGCCAGAACTCATATTGAGTTCATTATTTATTGGGGCCTTCCAAGAGTGGAGAGCTAGAAGATATTCAGTGTTTATGAGGTGCTAAAACACCCTCCCTTTCTCCCAATACTGTCAATAGTCTTGGTTTATTATATGTTAGAAAAGCTCTAGTTACGAAGATACTTCTAATAATAGCACTCACATAGAGCTTTAAGGTTTGCAAAACACCTTACATTTGTTATATCAATTGGTTCTCACAATAACCCTGGGAGGGAGGTGCTATTATTATCTCCATTTTTATAGATGAGGAAATCAAGGCAGACAGAGGTTAAGTGACTGCTCAAGGCCACACAGCTAATAACAATCTGAGGTAGGATTTGAACTCCGGCCTTTCCTTCTGATTCCATATCCATCATTGCTGAGTGATGACTCTCATAAAAGGAAATATTAACCACGCTATTGTTTAGGGGTGCTGGTGATGGGGGAGAATTAGGTAAAGGAGGGTGAATTGGCTTAGTATTGGCTTAGTAACATGAGTGCCTTGCAAGGTCTACAAAGCCCAGAGAGAAGAGCATGGGTTTCCTCCAACTAGCTGAGGTCAGTCAACTGGATTAAAGCAAAGTAACTCACCAATGGTGAAAATAGCCGATCAACTGGAAACAAAGGTTAGGGAAAGCTTTCAAAGCTTCTTTGCCTGCTAGATGAACAGTGCCCACTTCCCATCTATTGTCAGTGAAGAGGAGTAGAGGGAATGAACTGAAAATATCTCTTCAAAAGCTGAAAATGATTGTAAAACCTTCAAATGCAGCCTCCTCTTTTGATAGTAACTTTGGTTCTGTTGTGAATGTTTCTTTGTGAGCAAATATTCCTATGATATTTTAAATCATACAAACCAAGGTTAGACTTTAAACCTTCACCCTTATTTTTTCCTGAAGTGTGACAGGAAAGACTGCTTTGAGGTGAAGGAAATAAGAACTCTCTAATAATACCTTTCATCTATATAGGACTTCAAACATTCACTGGGTGTGTGTGGGAGTGAGGAGTGGGGAGGAGGGTAAAGTGCTTCATATATATTACTGCAAACCACTCCAGTATCTCTGCCAAGAAAACCCCAAATGGGGTCACAAAGAGTTGGACACAACTGAAAAACAAGAAAAATATCTCACTCCTTCTCTGTACTTTATAGTCTTAGAAAGTTGCCCAGAGTACTCAGAGGATAGGAGACTTATCCAGGATCACACAACTAGTATTTAATTGAGCTCCTGGGCGGCTAGGTACTATAGTGGATAGAGCTACGGAGCTGGAGTCAGGAATTTGTTGTGTTGTTTGGTGGTGTCTGATTCTTTGTGACCCCATTTGGGGTTTTCGTCTTTCTCTAGCTCATTTTTCAGGTGAGGAAACTGAGGCAAAGAGGATTAAGTGACTTGCCCAGGGTCACACAGCTAGTAAGTGTCTGAAGCCAGATTTGAACTCAGGAAGATGAGTCTTCCTGACTCCAGGTCAAGCACTCTATCCATTGTACCACACAGCTGCCCAAGAAGTCAAGAATACGTGAGTTCAAATCAGGTCTCAGACATTTATTAGATGTGTGTCCCTAGGCAAGTCACTTAATCTCTCAGTACTCTAGGAACTCCCTAAGACTGCCTCAATTTCCTCATTTATAAAATGTGGATAATAATAGCATCGACCTCCTATGGTTACTGTGATTATAAAATAAGATGCTCATAAAGTACTTTGCGAACCTTAAAGTACTATATAAATGCTGATTATTATTATTATTATTATTATTATTATTATTATGTGTTGGAAGTGAGAGATAAACCCACCTAGTCCTGACTCTGAAATGAGGCCTATTCACTGTGCCACATTGTCTCTCACATACTTCATAGTTCTTGTTCAATAAAGAGTAAGTGTGGTGTAGCGTGGTGACGTCAAACTCAAATAGAAATGGGTCCCTGTGGACCACACATTGACTTAGAAAACTACAAATTAACATTATTTATGTTGTATTTTTATTTGCTTTGCTCAACATTTCTCAGTTACATGTTCATCTGGTTTTGGCAGCACTCGAGAGTGTTGCAGGCCATGTGAGTTCGACACCTCTGATTTTGTGGACAGAGATCCAGCATCAAAGGCAAAAAGATTTGGGTTTGGATTCTACCTCTGACACATACTGGCTATAAGACCTTGAGCAAGTCCCATAACTTCTCAGAGTTCTAGGCAGCTCTATTATAAGAGTATAAATGGCAGAGAAAGGACTGACACAAATTGGTAGAGAGTGCTTCCCCACGTAGTAGTTCCTTCTACCAATGAAATCACAGTCCCTATTTCCAACTATATTGTTGTAACATCTCTGTGAGGCAAATATTACACCCATTTTAAAGGTTAGGCTCAAGGTGGTTAACTGACTTGTCCAAAGTCACAGAAACTATTGAAGAACCATAATCTTTGCTTTCTTCATTAAGTGGAAGCCTAAATTTACTTACACATAGTGGTTTAAAAAAAGTTCCTGTTTAAAGGAAAAGGAAGAATTGTCATTCTATGATTTGTTTGCATACCCTAAACCTAGAGGTGATGTGAAGTAAATTTTTATGTGAGATAGGTTCAGTATGATTATTTTTTAAAAAATGAACCATAATTGAATTGTACTCATACTTTTTAAATGACTTTGCTGTCAAAGATTTCTATCTCAGTGACATAAAACTTTGATGAGTTGCTGTATCAGGTACAGGTATTCTCTGCAGATAACAATCCTGCCCCCTCTGTGCCTTCTCCGGCTATGGAACTCTTGTCTGTGTCTTTCTATGTAGAGCAATTAGAGCAGAAAACAATATAGCATGAAGTTCAATTAAATGTTAAAGCACTTAATTAGTGTGGTTTCATGCAAAGATCCTAGGACTTAGATCCAGAAGACTTGCATCTAAATCTTGGCTCTGCTTTTTATTAACTGTGAGATCACGTTATCCTGGGTCTCAATTTCCTCATCTGTAAAATGTGAATAGTACTTGAACTCCCTACCTCGTATCATTGTTATATGAAGAAAGTGATCTCTAAATGATAAGGTAATATACAAATGGGAATTATTACTTTTGATTACAATAATAATAACAATAAAAGGTTCAGTACCAATAATATGTGCTATAAAAGCAAAGGAAGAAGAGAGGTCAGTGGAGACTAGTATTGTTAGAGGAGACAACATTGCACAGATAGTACCTGAGTATTTGAACTGGGGTTCAAATGATGGGCAGGACTTTCATAAGCAGAAACTAGAGGGGAGAGTAGCATATGATCCATAAGTTTTTGGCCTTTCTTTGTATCACCAGAACTTTCCACAGTGCCTAACACACACTAGGTACTAATAGTTCTTGACAGATTATGACTCAGGAGAAGGGAATAGGGGATATATTTTCAATGAATTCACTAAGATGTTTGTTAAAAAGTCAGTTATCCATGATATAATTTCTTTTCTCAAAGAGCCTTCTCGTATTTTCAGTAAGGACAACTTCACTAATATACTGATAATTCTCATGGAGTTTTTATTTTATTTTAGTTAGGGTTTAGACTTGTAATTTATTTAGTATGGGAAGCTCCAGATGAGGGGATTTCTTTTCTTGATGCAGATTGGCAAGTGTTATTCAACTTATAGACCTAAAAGGTTTCTCACAGAACTAGGTAGTTAGGTAATTTTCCCCAGAATCACACAGCCAGTATGTTTCAGAGGCAGGACATGAACTCAACTCACTCCAACTCCAAGGTCATTTTTCTGTCCCCTACAACACATTCCTTCCCTAAATCTCTAAACATTTTGTAGAGATGAGAAAATAGGCATATAAATTTGTAGTTACTGATGTCTTCTAAGATATTTTTTTCTTTGTAATAATACCTTCCATGCTTCCCTCTACTGCCATTCATTTGAAATCTTCCCCTCTTTGAGATATCTTGAAAATTGATCCCTTGATGCTTTCAAAATTGTGCTACTTCCTACATGGCTTTCTTTTGTGTATACTTGGTCTGGTCCAATCATTATTTCCAATTTTGTCTTCTTGAGTGACATTTCCACTTCCTCAATTCACATTGGGTACATTGGGTACTGGGGTGTTAGTGTTCCCTAACATCAAAGGCAGTTCTTTGGTCCCAGAGAATAAAACCACCAGTAATCGGTGAAAACTGAACGGGGGAAAATTTAAGCCCAATTTCAGGAAAAAAAAACTTCCTAATAACTTGATGTGTCCCAAAGTGGAATGACCTTCCTAGAGAGGTTATGGGTTCTTCCTCCTCAGAAGTCTTCAGGTAGATTCAATTTGTGAGTTATATTATGGAGGGAATTCCCTTTCTATGGAGCTTATACTGTAATCAAATAATCACTACTGTTGCCTCTGGAAAAAGTGTGCTAAGGAGCTGTTCTGTTGTTCTATTCCACATCTTGGTGACTTTATGAATAATAATAGCTAATATTTATGTATTGATTTATGGTTTGGAAACTACTTGACAGATATTATCTCGCTGATCTTCACAACAACTCTGGGAGGGAAATGAAATGATTATCCTCATTTTACAGAGGAAGAATGTGAAGTTGAAAGAGGTTGAGCACCTGACGTAAGATTCAAAGGTAGGTCCTCCTGTCTCCAGATTCAGGGCTTTATCACTCCCACTGCATCATGAAGTATCAGGGCAGGGCTTTTGTGGAGAATAAATGTTCTTGGCAAGCCTGAAAATACTTTAGCTATTATAAATATTAGCTATTATCATTAACGGACAACTAGGTGGCGCAGTGGATAGAGTGAGAGCTTGGAGTTCGGAAGACTCATCTTCCTGCATCCAAATCTAGTTTCAGACACTTCCTCACTGCTTGACCCTGATCAAGTCACTTAACCTTGTTTACCTCAGTTTCCTCATCTATAAAATGATCTGGAAAAGGAAAAGGCAAACCATTCCCGTATCTTTGCCTAGAAAATCTCAAATGGGGTCATGAAGAGTCAGACACAACTGAAAAATGACTGAACAACGAAAACATTAGCATTAATAAATATTGGTTGAATTGGATGTTAGAAGTTAAGGGGAAGATCAGTATTCATCTACCTCTTTCTCTCTGAACTGTTCTAAAACCATCACTACCTTTGCCTTTGGAAACAGTGTGCTAATGAGGGGCTTCATTTTTCTGCCTACCATCTTTGTGACTTATCAGACCATAATTCCCTTCCCTGGCCACCACTCCCATATAGATGATCTCCCCTCCTTTGAGAATGTAAGATTTTTGACTGCAGAGACTGTCTTGTATTTGTATCCTCAGTGTTTATCACAGTGCTTGGCATACAGTGATCACCTAATAAATAAATAGATGCTTTTCACTCATTCATTAATTCATCTTTTCCTACAAGTAATGATCTGGCTGCTATTGGGCTGCCACAGGCATTCTCAGAGTTTGAAGTTTAAGGAAAAATTTAATCAGTTCTTCAGAAGGTAGTGGAAAGAGTTCTAGGTGAGAAATCAGGAGACTTGGCCTAGTGTTGGCTCTGCTACTAACTCCGCTTGTGATCTTGGACAAAGCCATTTGACTCTCTGGGCCCTGGCTTCCTCATCTGTCAAATGAGGGGTTTGGAGTGGATGGCCTCTGAGTTCTCTTCCAACTCCTAATAATCCATGAGTCTACAAGCATTTCAGAAAGAACATCGAGGTAGCAAATTTCAGCTCAGCAGATTTGTGAGTTAATTAATAAGGACGCTAGTGTCCCGCGTAAAGATTGATCATAAAATAACAAAGGCCAGGGTCCAGAAGTCTCAGGACAGAAATTGGAGGCCCTACTCACTCAAATGGAATCATGTATACCTAGAAAAGACACCTGAAAAGGTACACATTTCAAAACACAAAAGGTTACATATTCTCTCCCAGACTGTGGGGAGCAGTAACCTCTAGTTCTCTTATTTATTCATTTCATATTTCTTGAGGCAGATAGGTGGCACCGTGGATAGAGCGCTGGACTTGGAGTCAGGAAGACCTGAGTTCAAATCCTATTTCAGACACTTACTACCTGGGTGACCCTGGGCAAGTCACTTAACCTCTTCCTGCCTCAGTTTCCTTATCTATTAAAAAGAATAATAAGAACGCCTACTTCATCAGGTTGTTGTAAAGATCAAATCAGATGACAAATATAAAGTGCTCTATAAATGATAAACTACTATTGTTATTTTCTACATACTTATACGTGCACTGGTCAAGAATTAGAATCTTGGCAAGTAGAAATTGTTTTGTTCTTTGTGTTTAATTCCTCAGGGCCTAGCGCAGTGGAAGAAGAGTTCCAGGAGAAGAGATTAATCACTGATAAACTTGACTGGGGACTTTCTCGGGGAGAACCTTAGCCGAAGGAAGGCAGAAACAAATTCTCAAGATTTAACACAAAGTTGGGGGCACCCCAAAGGATCAATAATTCCACCTTGTGGAGAAGGTCCTATATTTTTATTAGGGATGTCTCTTGGTAGGTCATGGGAAGCTTGCCCTGGAATCACGCATGTGGCACAACAGGATAGAACTTTAAGGATCATCTAGTCAAACCCTTTAAGATGGGAAAAAAATAATCTGGGAGAAGTTGACTGAATTGTTTGTCCATGATCATAAGGCTAACTAGTGGCACCCCAAATTTCCAGATTCTTAGTCATGGAACTTTTGGACAATCATGAACCAAAACATAAAAAGAAAAACAAAAGGTTTTTAAAATACTGTGTTGACATTTTAACTCCCTGCCCCCACCCCTAGAGTACTTTATAAACCAAGGTAATGTAGTCCTGTTTAAAACCGACAGTTATAGATCGCTTAGTCTCTAGCCCCAGTCTTCCATGACCTCGATTACTGCATTAAAATATTGTTAGCAAATTAAGATTCAAATAGCATTTATTAGACAAGATCAAATTCACTTTACAAGTAATTTACATATTGTCGCAATGACTCTGTGCCAATTGCTTACAACTCTGACATTATTTGTGGGAGAGCAGCCAAAACTAATGGGTAGGATTGAGACATGATTTATAGTAAGAGACTCTTCCTGCTAGGAGATATTTTGGGAACTGCACAGGGTAGACAGTGGCTTATTTACTGCTGCTCTTTGCACTACTGTAATTTGGTAAATAGAAATAACAGCAGTGGCTTTACCTATTCTATGTCTAAAGAAAGGGTCCAGTTTGCATACAAGCCTAGATATCCAAAAAGGAAGGACTCACAATATTAGGGACCATGTTCTGACCTTATCATTGGTTAGTCCATGATTCCTTTGGGCAAGTCATTTTGCTTCTTTAAGCCTTAGGGTTTTCAGTCTATAAAATGGGAATAATCATATTTGCATCTTGAAGAAATAGAGAGTCAGGCTTGCTGTCAAGAGGACCTAGGTTTAAGTCTTATCTTTGACAATACTGACTGTGTGACCCTGGACAAGTCACATGACCAGTACCCCCAAGAGACTCTCAGACCACAAATTGTGGAAAAAATTCTGACCTGCATTGCTAAGAGGAAATTCCTTTCCAGGAGATCCTTATACCAATGAAATCAGAGATCTGAGACAAAAAAGAAAGAAGAAACAAAAAAAATACTTGTTATTATCAACTTCATAGGTTTTTTTTTTTTTGGTGGGTTTTGCATTTTGTAAAATGTAAACGCTAAAAAAATCTAAAATGCTAAAAAAAACACTATGTAAACTTGAGCCAAACCCTTTCCCCCAAAATTCATTAGGATGTCATTTCTGGCAGTTCATGCTAATTATCTTTCCCTTCTGTCTTGTCTTCTAAAGCCCTTATCCAGTTTCATCTTCTCCATGAAGCTGTCCTTGATTGAAGGTGATGGAGAATCCCATATAATTAAAATATAAGAAGTAAAATGGATCCTACCATTTTTTAAAAATGAAAAACCATATTTTGTATGTATTCAGTTGCATATATGTCAAATTTGAAGCTCTTTGAAAGCAAAGATCATTTCTCTTTTTTATAATAGGCAAATCATATGAATATAAGAGTATGACATTTTTTACATCAAAGGATGTAGATGTGGTCCCTAAACAGACTGTGTGACCTTCAGCAAGTGACTTCACCTACAAAATTAGGGTAATTGGACTAGATAATCTTAAGGGTTCTAGAATCTAAGGTTCAAGAATCCTATTATGAGCCTATGATCTATTACCCATAATTATATGCCCTAGCAGCCTCAATCATAGAATCAGAGAGGGGAAAAGGTTTTGACAAGTAACCTAGTCCTGCTGTTATTCAGTTATGTTTCAGTCATATCTGACTCCTTTTGTCCCCATTTGGGGTTTTCTTGGCAAACGTGCTGAAATGGCTTTGCCATTTCCTTCTTCAGCTCATTTTACAGATGAGGAAACTGAGGCAAACAGGCAAGTCCCTTGACTTGCCCAGAGTCACACAGCTAGTAAATGTTTGAGACCAGATTTGAACTCAGGAAGATGAGTCTTCCTGACTTCAGGCCTAGCACTCATCACATTTCACCACCTACCTGCCCATTACCTGTTAAAGGTTTATTAATTTGATTACTTGATTCAGAAGCCTATAGATCAATTCAATTCAACCAAAGTTTTATGAAGAACCTGCCATGTGTCAGCACAGAGCTAGGAAATGGGGGCAGGGTGTGAAAATCAAAAGCAATTATAACATTGTTGATATTTATGTGACACCTTAAGGCTTGAAAAGCACTTTACATACAATATCTCATTTGGTAAAGGAAAAACTCAATTATTCAATAATGAATGCCTGCTATGTGCTGGGTTCTGTTTGCTTTGCACTGAGTAGGCTACAGAGACATAAGCCTTGGTTGATGCCTTCATCTGTACAAGATAGTGGGTGAGACAATATACAAACACGTAAAATGTTAAATTACAACATAAAGGTTCAATACAACAATACAAGAAACATCGCAAAGCTGTTCGTGATTAATTGTAGGATGTATAGTACAGATGGTAGGTAAGTGCTGTAGCAAGTCAGAGAAGAGAGAGACTCTGATCCAGACTTAGAGTTATCTGGCTAGGCTGCACAGAGGAGGAAGTGTTTTAATTGCCTCATGAAGGCTGGTCAAGATTTAATACAACAGTATATGTGGCACCCAATGCTTCAGTAAGAATCATGGATGGACCTATCAGGGAATTCTGCACAGGACAGGTAACATAAATCACCATAACAGAAATGACCTGAGAAAGCTATTGAAAATCTGAGGAAATAATGATAATTAATATAGAACTTTAAGGTTTAAAAAGAATTCCATACATATATGTGTGTTTGTAATATATGTTACACACATGAAACCTCATTTGATCCTCACAACTCTATGAGGTAAATGCTAGTGTTATCCCCATTTTTGTTGTGGTTGTTCAGTGATTTCAGTTGTGTTTGACTCTTTGTAAACCCATTTGAGCTTTGTTGGCAAAAATACTGGAGTAGTTTGCCATCTCCTTCTCTAGCTCCTCATTGGAGGAAACTGAAGCAAAGAGCATTAAGTGACTTGCCCAGGGTCATGTAACTAGTAAGTATCTGAGGCCAGATTTGAATTCGGAAAGAGAAGTCTTCCTGACTCCAGGTCCTCACTCTATCCACTGAGCCACTTAGCTTCCCCTATCCCCATTTTAAAGATGAGGAAACTTAGATTGACAGAGTTTAACTAATTTATTAGGGGCTGCTCAGTGACTGAAAAGGACTGCATTTGTAATCCTAGCCTTAAGTTCACCCAAAGAATGAAGTTTTGATGTCTACATGACAGTTTTGACCTGACCCTCCCAAGAAAAAGTCTAATAGAGATTAATCAGGTGACTGAAGTGACCAAGCAAGGGGACCCCCTCTGCTTGTCTACCAGTCTGAGGAAGTATCACCCAGAAACTGTAGTACATGCAATTCATCACGACCAAGTGCCCTAGCCTGTTAAAATTAAAATGAAAACTATTATTCAAAGTTCACAAAACTAAATAGGCATAAAAGAAATTGAAACAAGTTTTCAAATCATATTTTTGTAAGTTTGTAGCATTTATACTTCTGAAGTTGGTAAAGCTTAAAAGTACACATACTTTTGGAACACCATGTGAAAAACTGTATTTTGATATAATTGGTTGCCTTATAATCCTATGTATTTTGTTTTTTGTATTTAATAACATTCTGAAAAGGGTTCCATAGACTACCAGAATGGCAAAGGAGTCCATGACACAAAAAAAGTTAAGAACCCCTAACCTGGAAATTAAAACAAAATAAAACTCTTATATGCAATAGAAATCTTGAATTTAATTTGGCCCAATTAAAGTTAACAAAAAAAGTAAGATGAGGAATGGAATCCAGAAAACAAAAGTATGCAGACTTTCTAGATTCCCTTAATCAACAATTGAAAGCAAAAATCAAAAGAAGGTGATACAAGGTATCAAAGTATCACAAGGAACAATTAATAATCCAACATCAATCCAATATTTTACTACAGAACCTGAGAAGCTAAGAGTTGGAGGAAAGAGAGAGAGAGAGAGAGAGAGAGAGAGAGAGAGAGAGAGAGAGAGAAAGAGAGAGAGAGAAAACCCCCCAGGAAGGAGGATGTGGAAAATTCATAGCTGCAAGAAATCCAACCCAACAAAAACACAAGATAGATCAACTACAAAACAAAACAATTTTATCAAGAAAGGTGACTAACACTCTAGCTTTTCTGTAAAACTAGAATACTATGGTGCTGGATAAGATCCATAATCATGGTCTCAAATGCTTCAAGAGAATTACTGGCAATTCACTTTATCAGTTTCTTTTCAGATATAAATCTGATCTCACTTTTCTTAACATAGGGCATCACAAACCTGCTACCACAGGAAGAGAAGACCAGTGACCCTCCCCCAAATCCTGTAAAATATATAGGCCAATTACATCATTATTTACTTTATTCAAAGGATTCCCTGCTCATGTTAGTTTTTTTTTAAATCTATAGACACAAGAAAACAATATATTGTCTAAAGAGCAAAAAAGGTAAGCCAAAAAATTTGAGTAATAAGTTTTTCAGTTTTGTAGTAATTGAACAAGGAACCTGAAAGGATCATAACACTTCTGCTGCCTTTATTGATTATCACAAAGTCTTTGACTCAATAGGCACTCATGGAGTATTTTTGCATTTAAAATATATGAAATAGTTCCAAGCATAGCAGGAATGCTAAAAATACATAATGTCCAAATGGAAAACTTTTCAATTCAAAATGCACCATCAATATAATAATGCCAATCAATCAAGGCATAGCTATAAAATCTGGGGATATAAAGAAAAAGCAAAAACAAGTTTTGTCATAAAATCCTTATATTCTACTGGGGGAAAACAACACATATGTATGTGTATGTGTATAAAATAATTGATATGAAATATGGCATGTTCACAAAAGATACTTTAAATCCCATTTGGTTCTGCTTATTCTTAAACCTATTATAATTACTTCTAAATACAACTGAATATGACTTTAAAGTAAGACAGAGAAACATACCAAAACATCATATTAATCACTTGATATACATGGGTGACATCTGAAAAACACATTCAATAAAAAAAAACTTTCTTCAATAAAATTTTTAAAAAGTCATTTGGACTCAATAAATGTTAAGTTCTTAGTATGTGTTAAGGAAAGAATAGTGACTTAAGGCTTTGAATTTGAATTTCAAGGTCAGATTTAGCCAATGGATGGAAGTGAGGTTTTCAAATGCCTTAATCTTCTCCAATGAAGACAGGTCAAACGTAATGATTGTAAAGTAGAAAGCCTAGGTTGTAGAAATTAAGTGGCATGGTGCTGGGCCTGGAGTCAGGAAGACTCATCTTCCTGAGCTCAAATCTGGCCTCAGGCACTTAGCTGTGTGACTCTGGGCAAGTCACTTAATCCTGCTTGCTTCAGTTTCCTCATCCATAAAATAAGCTGAAGAAGGAAATGGCAAACCAGTCTATGATCCTTGCAAGGAAAACCCCAAACAGGGACGTGACTAAAATGACTGAATAACAACAAAATCCTAAAATGGATGTTTAGTGGGCAAGACCCATTTAAAGCAGTTAGCACCTATGCAATACCAGTTTTACCATATACTTTTGGCTTATTAAGATAAAGAATGATGAATCTAAGAAAATGTCCAAATAAAAATCTGTATGCTATTAACCAAATGGAACTTACTGCCATGAGGCAGCTATGGAAAGATGAACTGTTTTTTTTTTTTATGAAAAAGAAAACTTTTTCACAAAAGAAAAAGAAGAATGATGGTTGTTCTAAAAATGATAAACATGTTAAAATATACAGAAATGTTTTTGGAACAAATGGACCTCTCGTCCTATAATAGGTACTTGGCTCATTGGAAAGAGCACTGGATTTGGAGTCAGGCAGACCTGAGTTAAACACCGACTTCAAACGCTTACTGGCTGTGTGACCCTATGGAAAATCACTTAACCTCTGCCTGCCTCAATTTCCTAACCTATAAACTGGAAATAATAGCATCTGCTTCCCTGGGATGTAGTGGGGATAAAATGAGACATTTATAAAGAGTTTTACAATACTTAAAATAATATATAAATGCTACTATTATCACATAGCAAGAGTAAAGGCTGACAATAAGTATATACCAATTCGTATGTTAGGAATAAACTCCAGGTAGAGACTATGTAACAGCTAGGGCACAAGTGGAAAATTAAAAGGCATTCCAGGGATGACATCCACATGAACCTACTCTGCCTCACTTAAATCCAATTCACTTGGAAGTCCAGACATCACTCTCCTGATGTCATTGGTCCTCTTTGAGAACGAAGTATGAACAGCAACAAGAAACAGCAAATGAACTCAACTAATGCTATGCCAAACCATTTTTCTGAGGCATGAAGATTTGTTTTATTAAAAACAAAAGGGTTTGGGAAAACAATTCAGGAATATAGGTCATTGCCACCAGAACTTACAGAAAGGTAATTTTTAAGGAACTCAGATACTGATTAATGCAGATTATGCAATGAAATGGTAAAATTGTACAAAATGTAACTTCACATTATGAAAATTTAGCCTCTGCTGGTTACCAAGAAAGACACAACCAGGTTGACAGAATTATACTCCAGAAGTCTGCTATTTTTCATAAACTAATGACAAATTCCTGTACTGCCAATATGACCTCCAACATGTCCTTGTGGCTTCAACAAATCATTTCTGCTGAAATAGACAGAACTGTTGCTCACAATTGCCTAGACGTTAACACTGATTCATAAAAATTTAAGAATAGAATTTGAAATAGATGTTTCCATGTTGAATAATTATATTCTCTAAATTCTGTGGAATGAAAAGCTTTCAAATACAGAACCCAAGTGGAAGACTAAAAGATTTTTACGGACCATTCTCCAAATTTCTATTTTTTCTTGGTATCAATGGATTTTGAGCAGGAACTCAGGTTCAGGAAACATTTACAAATGTAATTGCTCTGGGGCTCACTCACTCAACCTGTTGTCACAATGGCTACTCATCCACTTTCGGTGTTCACCTGTCACCCAACTCTCACCTGTAGTTCCAAGAACTACACCTCACTAAACCCATCTTGGCAAATGGGCTAAACCAGGTTGAGGGTAACAGACAGGCCTCAAATTCATCGGTGAGTTAGGGTGTGTCTACCTCAAGCAGGTGAAGATGTCCCCTCCCCAGCCAAATGGGCAGATGACAATAATTTGTTCCAATGGCCATGAAGGCAGCTGAAGCAGGTACTATGGAGCTTAGAGCTTGGTCAAATGTCAAAGATGCCAAGGTCATTCACTGCATCTCTGGCCATTGCCAGATGTCTTTGATTTTTGTCTTGTTATTGGACTTGGATGTCTCTGGAATTCAATTCATGTGCAAGTCAAGACATCACCCTCATGATGTCATTGGTCCTCTTCATAATTGAAGGACAAACAAAGACAACCTCTCCCCTCAAGGTTCTAGGAGTAACCTTGAAAGATTGGGGTAATCTAATACTATTACTCATGAGCCCTAATCTAGTATGTTCCCCCATATCACTTAACTAGTTAATATCTCCCTTATATCAATTAACCAACTAACATCAATTGGCATTTACAAATTGATATTTACTGAGAAGGTATAACAAATACCAAAATACAACAACATCATCCAAAATCTGGAGGACAGTACTTCCTGGTGGTGGGAATTATTTTCTGCCTTCTTTCCCAAGTTCATTCCTGAACGTGGTGCAACTAATGGATGAGTCACTCCCTTGCTCCATGGGGGGGCTTGCTGTTGGGCAGGTCAATTTGCAATGTCTCTTCACTTGGCTATTGCAGTTACCAACAAACTCTTTCCAAACTCTTACCAACAGATTCCAATTTTCTCTTGACCTTTTAAAGCTGACAAGGTCATAACCTGACCCATTGTTTTTCTGATATTCATTCACCTTAGATCAGGAAAGAATAAACACAAGAGACAAAAGAAGTAGAAGCACCAAGCATTCATGGCAGCCAGGTGTGAAATAGAATTCAATACTCCTTCCCTACCTAGAGGTCCATAGCATTGCTTTCTCTTCTCCAAAATGCCTCAGGGAAGAGAGAAAGATTGTCCTCTTTTTTTGTCCTCCTTTCTGCATTCATGAATGCTCAGTTTCAGCTTTACAACCAATTAAAATACTTTTTAGTCATTATGCTGTAAGCCAACTAGTGACAATTAAAGGATGCGTGCATATGATATGAAGCAGGAGAATGGGTCCGTCCATCAGACATATCCAGATAAAGGCTCAGTAAGCCTCCAAACAGGTTGGAATCAAGCAAAACCTAGTGGGCCCTCATTAGCTAGTCCTGCCCTCCCACCTAGGTGGCAAAAATCCAGTAATCAAGGTATAAAATCTTGCTTAAAGTAACAAAGATTCATTTTGTGAAAATGTATATATACTAAATTACCTCTCTTCTCATCTCTTTTTTTTTTCCATTTTAGACAAGAATTTACACACAGTCTTTGCCGCTATCATCTTTATCACTATCCCTTTTATTAGGAATTAATGTTATGGACAGTAATTTTGTTTGTGGTTAAAAAAGATGAATGTGTGGTTAATAGTCCCTTTCAAACTGAGTGCGTGTAAAGATTTTCTTGTGCTTCTAAGGAGACCTTGGATCAGAATTGTAGTTACAGCTGCAACCACTATTTGAAGAACCTGTTTACCACTCTGTCTTTTAGGTTGAATCTATATATTTGACTGGCTTTACTATTTGCTTATTGATCACCAAATTCAATCCAATCCAACAAGTGTTTATTAAGCACCTATGATGTGAAAGGCATCCTGCTGTGCTCAGTGCTGGGAATAAAAAAGGCAATACAGGGCAGGCATTCCCAGAAGCTCACATTCTAAGGTATCAAACAGCATGTAAACATATGAGTACATAGAAGATCACTTGAGGAGGAAGGAGTGAGCCTAACAATGAAAGGGATGGAATGATCAATCAATGAACATGTGACTAATCTCATTTGGTTGAGTTACTAGAATCACAGAATGAATGAATGAAAAAGTATTTAATAACCATTTATGTGCCAAGCACTTTGCTGAGCACTGGGGATACAAATAGAAAAATGAAGACAGTCCGTGCCCTCAAGAAGTGTGTATCTTAATGGGAGAGAGAATACACAGAGAGGGGTAATAACCAGGGAAGAATATTTTGATTTATAAAATTACAAGAACTATGAGTGGTACCACAGGGGAGTAATAATAATTACTAATATTTATATAGTACTTTGGGCAACTAGGTGATGCAGATAGAGCATCAGGCCTGGAGTCAGGAAGATTTGAGTTCAAATCTGGTCTCAGACACTTACTAACTGTGTGACCCTGTGCAAGTCACTTAATCCTGTTTGCCTCAGTTTCCTCATCTGTAAAATGACCTGGAGAAGGAAATGGCAAGCCACTCCAGTATCTTTGTCAAGAAAACCCCAAATGGGATCATGAAGAGTTAAACATGACCGAATGACTGAACACTGTGCTGAGTGCTTTACAATTATAGATTGACACAAAGGAGCTTCTATAGAATAGATCTGACTGTTTTATCCAGAATTGGAAGGATGAAAGTGGGGTTCTGATATAATCAGTATTGTTGCAATCAAAGAAATAGCTAGGAAGCAAACTGAAGGACAACTTGAATTGGGACTAAACACGGTGGGAAAGAGAAGAAATGACCAATTGGGACAGCCAGGACTCCCTCCAGAGAGGGAATTTCTTGGAGATGATGTGGTTCAGATTGACAGAATATTAGAGGGGAAAGAAAAATTAGAGATTTTCTAGTTCATCTATCTCATTTTAAATAGTTGGTTGTTGTCCTTTGTTTTCAAAGAGGACCAAAATGGCATCACTTAGTTAGAGTCAAGTTATAGTATGTGCAACTATGGCTGATCAGACCAATACAAGCTTGGAATGCTCTACCTCAGGACAGTCACAAATAGTCCACGTGAGCATTTGAGGTGGATTCTTTAAATTTGCACATCTCATGTTTCTTTTGAGCTACTTCAATTCTGCTTTGCTCATTGAGAATAGCACCTTCTTTGATGAGGGCACAACATGTTGGGTGGTCCTCTGCCAGTATCTCCCATATCACACAATCAATTCCAAAGTTCTTAAGAGAGACTTTGAGAGTGTCCTTGTATTGCCTTTTCTGACCACCATGTGAATGCTTGCCCTGAGTTCTCCATAAAATAGTCTTTTTGGCAAGAGTTCATTTTGCATTTGAACAATGTGGTCAGCTCATCAGAGTTGCACTCTCTGCAGTAGAATTTGAATGCCTGGCAGTTTAGTTTGAGAAAGGACCTCGGTGTCTGGTATCTTATCCTGCCAGGTGATCTTCAAAATGTTCCTAAGACAATTCAAATGTAAGTGATCCAGTTTCCTGGCATGGCACTGGTATACTGGCATACAACAATAAGGTCAGCACAATGGCTCTGTAGTCAGTTTGGTAGTTAAATACCTCTTCTCTCTCTTACTTTCCTTCAGAGCCTCCCAGACACTGAACCAGTCGTGGCAATGCATGTGTCAACCTCGTTATCAATGCGTACATTCCTGGAAAGCATACTACCAAGGTAAGTGAATTTGTCCATAGTATTCAAAACTTCTACATTTGCTGTAACTGATGGTTCCACATACGGATGGTATGGTGCTGGCTGATGGAGGACCTGTGTTTTCTTGGTTTTAATTGCTAGGTCAAAAGTAGCACAAGCAGCAGAGAATGGATCCATACATTATTGCTTCTCAGACTGGCTAATATAACATAAAAAGAAAATTAAGGTGCTGGAGAAGGTGTGGGAAAATTGGAACACTAATGCATTGGTGGTGGAGTTGTGAACTGATCCAACCATTTTAGAGAACAATTTGGAACTATGCCCAAAAGGCTATAAAACTGCATACCCTTTGATACAGCAATACCACTACTAGGTCTGTATCCCAAAGAAATCATAAAAAAGGGAAAAGGACCCATATGTACAAAAATATTTATGACAGCTCTTTTTGTGGTGGCAAAGAATTAGAAATTGGGGGGATACTCATCAATTGGCAGACTTCAAAAAAACCTAGAAAGACTTGCATGAACTGATGCTGAATGAAGTGAGCAGAACCAGGAGAACATTTTACACGGTAACAGCAATACTGTGCTATGATCAACTTTGATAGACTTGGCTCTTCTCAGGAATACAATGATCTAAGACAATTCAAAAGACTCATGATGGAAAATACTATCCACATCCAAAGAAAGAACTATGGAGTCTGAATGCAGATCAAAGCATACTATTTTTTTATTAATAAATTTATTTATTTATTTTTAGTTTTCAACAATCATTTCCATAAGATTTTGAGTTCCCAATTTTCTCCCCATCTCGTCCCTCCCCTCACTTTAAGACAGAATGTAAATTTATATAGGCTCAACATATACATTCATATTAAACCTATTTTCACATTAGTCATGTTGTAAAGAAGAATTAGAACCAATGGGAAAAACCACAAAAAAAGAAGAAACAAAAAAAAGAAAGCAAATAATATGCTTTGATCTGCATTCAGACTTCATAGTTCTTTTCTGGACATGGACAGCATTTTCCACCATGAGTCTTTTGAGTTGTCTTAGATCCTTGCATTGCTGAGAAGAGCTAAGTCAAAGTTAGCCATTGAACAAAGTGGCTGTTACTGTATACAATGTTATCCTGGTTCTTCTCACTTTACTCAGCATCAGTCCATACAGGTCTTTCCGGGTTTTTTAGAAGTCTGCCTGCTCATTATTTCTTACAGCACAATAGTGTTCCATTACATTCACATACCACAACTTGTTTAGCCATTCCCCAATTGATGGACCTCCCCTCAGTTTCTAGTTCTTTGCCACCACAAAAAGAGCTGCTATGAATATTTTTGTACATGTGGGTCCTTTTCCCATTTGCATGATCTGTTTGGGATACAGACCTAGAAGTGCTATTGCTGGGTCAAAGGGTATGCACAGTTTTATAGCCCTGTGTGCATAGTTCCAAACTGCTCTCCAGAATGAGTACATCAGTTCGCAACTCCACTAACAATGCATTAGTGTTCCAATTTTCCTACATCTTCTCTAGTACTTTTTCCTGTTTTGTCACGCTAGCCAATCTGATAGGTATGATGTGGTACTCAGAGTTGTTTTGACCTGCATTTCTCTAATCAATGGGGATTTAGAACATTTTTTCATATAACTGTAGATAGCTTTAATTTCATCTGAAAACTGCCTGTTCATTTCCATTGATCAATTGAGGAATGATTTGCATTCTTATAAATTTTACTCAGTTCTCCATATATTTTAGAAATGAGGCCTTTATCAGAGACACTGGTTGTAAAAATTATTTCCCAATTTTCTGCTTCCCTCCTAATTTGGTTGCACTGGCTTTGCAAATGCTTTTCAATTTAATGTAATCAAAATTATCCATTTGCATTTCATAATGTTCTCTATCTCTTGTTTGGTCATAAATTCTTCATTTCTACAGACAAGTAAACTATTCCTTGATCTCCCACTTTGCTCATTGCTCCCATTTTGCTTTATATCTAAACTGTGTATCCATATTGACTTTAGTTTGGTATACAGTGTAAGATATTGGTCTATGTCTAGTTTCTGCCATATTATTTTCCAGTTTTTCCAGCAGTTTTTGTCAAATAGTGAGTTCTTATCCCAGAAGCTGGAGTCTTGGGGTTTATCAAACAGTAGATTACTATAGTCATTGACTATTGTGTCTTGTGTACCTAACCTATTCCACTGATCCACCACTCTATTTCTTATCCAGTACCACATAGTTTTGATGATTGCTGCTTTATAAAACAAATCTGAGAACTGCTATGACTAGGCCACCTTCCCTTGCATTTCTTTTCATTAATTCCCTTGATATTCTGGATCTTTTGTTCTTCCAGATGAATTTTGTTATTATTTTTTCTAGCTCTGTAAAATAATTTTTGGTAGTTTGAGTGGTATGGCACTGAATAAGTAAATTAATTTAGATAGAATTTTCATTTTTATTATATTAGCTCAGCCTACCCATGAGCAACTGATATTTTTCCAATTATTTAGATCTGACTTTACTTTTGTGAAAGGTGTTTTGTAATTGTGTTCATCTGGTTCTTGGGTTTGTTTTGGCAGGTAGACTCACACATATTTTACAATGTCTACAGTAACTTTAAATGGAATTTCTCTTTCTATCTCTTGCTGTTGGACTTTATCAGTAATATGTAGAAATGCCAATGATTTATGTGGGTTTTTTTTATATCCTGCAACTTTGCTAAAGTTATTTATTATTTCAAGTAGCTTTCTACCCGATTTTCTAGGGTTCTATAAGTATATCATCATATCATCTGCAAAGAGGGATAGCTTTGTTTCCTTGCCTATTCTAATTCCTTCCATTTCTTTTTCTTCTCTAATTGCTACAGGTAACATTTCTAGCACAATATTGAATAACAGTGGTGATAATGGACATGCTTATTTCACCCTCAATCTTATTGGAAATGCTTCTAGTTTATTCTCATTACATATAGTGCTTGCTGATGGTGTTGGGTAGATGCTACTTATCATTTTAAGGAAGACTCCATTTATCCTTCTGCTCTCTAGTGTTTTTGATAGGAATGGGTGTTATATTTTGTCAAAAAGCCTTTTCTGCATCTATTGAGATAATCTAGTTTTGTTGTTGATATGGTCAATTATGCTGATGGTTTTCCTAATATTGAACCATTCTTGCTTTCCTGGTATAAATCTTACTTGGTCATAGTGGATTATTCTCATGATAAGTTGCTGTAATCTTTTTGCTAATATTTTATTTAAAATTTTTGCATCTATATTCATTAGGGAAATTGGTCTATAATTTTCTTTCTCTGTTTTGGCTTTTCCCAGTTTAAGTGTCAGTACTATATTTGTATCTTAAAAAGCATTTGGTAGGACTCCTTCTTAGCCTATTTTCTCAAATAGTCTATATAGTAATAGAATTAGTTGTTCTTTAAATGTTTAATAGAGAAGCATACTATTTTCACCATTGTTGTTGTTTTTTCTTTCTCTTAGTTTTTCCCTTTTGTTCTGATTCTTCTTTTACAACATGACTAATATGGAAATATGTTTAATGTGATTCTACACATATAACCTATATCAGATTGTTTGCCATCTCGTGGAGTGGGGAGGGGAGTGAAAGAGGGAGAAAAAATTTGGAAGTCAAAATCTTATAAAAGTGAATGTCGAAAACTTTTTTTTAACTGTAATTTGAAAAAAAAATACTATTAAGAAAAAGAAACCTTCCTGGAGAAAGAAAAACAGAGAAAGAAAGAGAAATAGATGGGATGTTAGAAGTCTTACAACCCATCCTACTCATTGTAAATGTCATGGTAACTTATCTATAAATGGAAGAGATCTGGGAAACCATCTGGTCTAACTTCCTCATTTTACTGATAAGGAAACTGTGACCCAAGGGGAGTTATATGACTTTCCCGAGATCATAAAGGGCCTAAGCCTCAGAGTTAGAATTTGAATCCAAGATCTCTGATTCCAAAGCCAGTGCTCTTTCCATTGTATAATGCTGTCTTTTTTAAAGAGTTTTTTTAAAAAGAGTTTCTACTGATTTTAGGATAAGTTACATGGACATTTCTTATATCCATCCTTTTTTTATTTTTCATACAACTACCACTTTAGTTTAGACCCTCATCACTTTTCCTGGCCTGGACTATTGCCACAGTCTCCTGATTGATCTCCCTGCCAGAAGTTTCTCCCCTTCCAATCCATCCATCACACAGTTGCCCAAGTAATTTCCCTGAAATGTGGGTCTTATTGTATCACTCCCTCACTCAATGGACTCTAGTGGCTCCCTATTGCTCTTCTGATAAAAAAAAAAGTAGACTTCTTTGCTTGATGTTTAAAGCCTTCGACAGCCTGGGCCCAATCATTGTCTCCAGCCTCATTATACATTATTCACTTTACCACACTTTAAGATCTAGATAAATTTAACTTCTTGCATTTACAGTACTCTACCTTCTGTATCCATGCCCCAATGCCTTGAATAATCTCCTCCATCATCTTTGCTTCATAGAATCTCCTGTAACTTTCAAGACTCAGCTCAATCCTTCTACAAGAAGCCTTTCTTTTTATTTATTAGTTTTCAAGATTTACTTTTATAAGATTTTGAGTTTCAATCTTTTCCTCCTTTCTTCCCTCCCCCCTCCCCAAGACAGCATGAAATCTGATGTAGACTATACATGTAGAGTCGTGTGAAAGAAGAATCAGAACAAAAGTGAAAAACGGTGAGAAAGAAAAAAAGGAAAAAACTAGTATGTTACAATTTGCATTCAGACTGCATAGTTCTTTCTCTGGATGTGGATAGCATTTTCCATCATGAGGTTTTTGGAATTGTCTTAGGTCATTGCATTGCTGAGAAGAACTATCAAAGTTGGTCATTGCATAATGTTGTTGCTACTGTGTACAATGTTGCTCACTTCACTCAGCATCAGTTCATGTAAGTCTTTCCAGGTTTTTATGAAGTCTGCCTAGTCATCATTTCTTATGGAACAATAGTATTCCATTACATTCAAATACTACAACTTGTTTAGCCATTCCTCAATTGATGGGTATCTCCTCAATTTCCAATTCTTTGCCACCACAAAAAGAGCTGCTATAAATATTTTTGTACATATGAGTCCTTTTCCCTTTTCTATGATCTGTTTGGGCTACTAGTAGTGGTATAGCTGGATCAAAGGATATGCACAGTTTTATACCCCTTTGGCCATAGTTCCAAATTGCTGTCCAGAATGAATGCATCAGTTCACAACCCCACCAAAAATGCATTAGTGTCATGAAGTCTTTCTTGATCTCATCAGCTGCTACTGACTTTTCTCCATAACAATTTTGTATTTATTTACTTTGTGAGTATTTTTATACATCCCTCCAATGAATGTAAATTCTTGAGAGTAGGGACTATTATTATTTTTGGTTTTTTATTCATTAATACACAGTGCCTCTCTGATAGCAGGCATCATTTAGACCAAATTTTTAATTACGTGAATATTACTAAAGAAATGGGCCCTAAGCAATTTTTTCCTCACTTTAAGTAATTCTACTGGCTTTGATGTTTAATCAAAAGGAGGCAATAGAGTGGATAAATAAAAGAATTTCCAAAAATGGTTTCTTTGTATTTTTATTCCTCCAACTTATTTTTGAATTTCCGATCCCAGACCCCCCTACACTTGGGAGTATCTCTGGCATTTTAGTTTTTCTCTCTTCTTTGGGCTCATTTGCTTCCTTCCCTAGGACTTCCTTACATGTCTCATTGTTGAATCAATTGATTTCATTTTTATTTAGTACTTCTTAAATTATTATTATCTGATCCTAAGATACACAAAAATTAAAGACCTTTAAAAATCACCAGTCATAATAATACTCCTGATTGAGTCATTTATAGGGCTTATGAGAGGTAAGTCACTCTAGTATCTGAAATTTGTCCTTACTGCTGTTTAATGTGGAATGTTCCACAAAAATCAATGCCTATTCTGAATGGATGAGAGAAAAGGATTAAGCAAATATCTAAGACCACTCTGAGCCATTACATTGTTTACCAAGACTTTTCTGTGTGGCTACTCAACATGGTATGAAAAAAATATTTTAAACTACAAGTATTATAAATGTTGAAAGGCCATAGGAAGTCTGACATTTCTAGTGGGGATGGAAACCATAGAGAACATCTAGTCTGGCTATTTAGGAATATATAATCTAGACAAGAAAAACACAATAAACTCACAGCTAAGATGATTGAATATATGAGTTCACATATGTATATGTGTTTGGACATGTTGTTCCAGACATGTGGTTTCATTGAGGTAGGGCTCTCCCAATGAGGAATCTCTACCAATGTATATCAGCAGCTGTTTTGCTACAGATAACTCATCAAGAGTTACCTGCTAAGTGACTTGCCCCAGGCTACATGGTAGACATCAAAGACAGACTTGAACTCAGGATATCTTGCCTCTACCACCAGCCCCCATCCTCTATATTATACTGTATCTTAACTAAACTAAAACTCTCCTACTTTAATGCAAAGTACAAGCTTCTTCATGCACTCAAGATGGTAAAACATTTTCCTGGTAATTTCTTTCAATTCAATATTCTCCCTATTCCAGAATGATATGAAGGTGTTCCTAGGCACATGGCCAACATTCCACTGCAGGGCCCGGGTTGTGAGCATAACACAAGGAAAAATCATTAAATTAGGCAAAGATCCAATAGACTTAAATTTTCTGGGTTTTTTTTGATCATTTACAATGAGGAACACTATGACATGATTTAAAATGATGATTTAATACAGTAAGAGAAGAGGGACACTAAAAACCAAGTAGTGCAGCTGTACAGTTCTCATAAAATTAGTCCATTATGTGCAAATTGATGGCCAATCCCTAGATTCACATGATGTTTATAGTATTAGAATATCTGACAAAAATTTATGTCAATATTTATGCCTCTATAAATTAAGTAACCGATACTGTTATGATGGCTACTAATTAAAGTGGAACCAAAATAACTGACCTTTAAATTCAGATGACTTTGAAACTAAAAACAACTGCATTAGGATAGCAACTTAGGCTAGTTGAACAATGAATGGATTAGGAGCCAGGAGTCTTGGGTTTAAAAAGGACTTACCAGGAACAGATATGACACATATGGTGACAGACCAGATACCCATTACAAGATTTGTGGACTTGGTTCCATCAGCATTTAACAGTTCCTTGAGCAGCAATCACTGGTAATTCAAGGTACCTAAGTGCTAGGATGGCTCATGACAAATGGCCACCACTCATTCTTTCTGCCTCTGTGTGTGTGTGTGTGTGTGTGTGTATGTGTGTGTATGTGTGTGTATGTGTGTGTGTGTTCCATTCTTTTCCCCTAAAAAATTGGGACATCTGCTCTGCTTCAATGCGGTATTATCTCTCTTGTTATCCATGATCTTCTGTACATAATTGACTATAACCCTTTAGTCACATTTGCCAATTCGATGAAAACCCTTAGAGGTAATTCATCTGGGACTGGTGACTTAAATTCATCCAAGGCATCTAGGTGCTTTTTTATTGTCATCTTCTTACTTATCATGACTACTAGTACCTTATTATCCATTTTTGTTCTGTCCTCTCCAATCTAAAACTCATTTTACATCACAGAGAAAATATAAGTAAAATTAGAATTAAACAGCTGTGCTTTCTCTCCATGTCACCCATTATTATTGTTTTATCACACCTGAGAATTGGTCCTATTCCCTTCTTTGATGATGTTTAATACACTACTAAATTATATCAAGATGTATCTTAAATGAAAATTTATTTTCTTTATCATCCTCTACTCTTGAAACTCTTACCCTCTTGTACTATCGTTGATCAAGCCATACCAAACCTCAATACTGAATTGATCACATCCTCCTCTTCCATTATTTATATTTATATATAAGTATATATTTATATTCATATACCTAAATTTATATGTTTATGTATAAATTTACATACCAATGTATATTAAATATATTCAGATTCAAATATATATTCAATATATTCAAATATATAAATTTATATATTCAATTGATGCTGAATGGAACTGGAGGAAAGGGGGAGTATAGAAGGTATAATATGGTGAATAGGAGAGATGACAGTAAAAAGACAAAAAAATGGTAATTAGTTGGAAATGTGAGATGAATGTGACGAGTTGAGGATAACCCTGAGGTTGTAAACCTTCATGACTGGAAGAATGGTGGTACACTTGACAGTAATAGGGAACTTAAAGAGGGGAGGGTTTGGGGAGAAAATAATGATATCTATTTTGGACATGCTGAGTTTGAGACCTGGGCTCAAATTCTGATTCTGCTAATTACTACACGTATAACCTTAGTCAAGTTACAACCTCAATTTACTTGTCTGAAAAATGAGGCTTTACTAGATGATCTCTAAGGTCCCTTTGAATTCTGAATGTTATTATTCTTTCTATCATCTTAAAAAAACCTGCAGCCAATAAAGTGTTCTAGCAGAATCTGTGGAGTAATTTTAATGTATTTCAATTTTAACATATTTAATGTAATATATATTTTAATATGTAATGTAGCACATGGATTGTGGTCATTGAACTAAATATGAGAAAATAGCATTGTCTACCATTTGAAACCAAAATTAACACAGAAAAAGTGAGCATTAAACATTTTTTCAGGGAATCTATTTTAAGCAAATTAAATTGAAAATTAATTTTATTTATAAATTATGTTAACATCAAATAATTTCTATGTGACTGCACTCAGTGAGGTTTATAATATGCAGAACCATTGGCTGACCATCAGGATTATTTAATTTCTGTCTCCCAACCCCATATTAATTGAGTTTTAACACATTACCACAAAACATTGTACTTTATGCCTAGTACTTGAGTTTTATGACTAGGAAATTTATAATTTTGAAGACATTAAAACTTACATAGCTTTCCATTTTCTTGAAGTATTTGTTGAAAGTTACCAAAGAACATGACAAATGTGATGTTTGATTTTGCTCAACTACTTATTTTTTTTTCTTTTTAATCTTTGTTATGAGGGATGGCTCACTATTAAGAGAAGAAGAAAGGCTATATTTAGAAATGAAGGAGATATATAAGCAAAATCTATCAATAAAAGTAAGATTGTGAGGAAACCAGAGTATCGTATGAAACTGTATTTCTGTACTCATCTGAACTGAAAAGGGGAAATAGTATGTGAATTCCCTCTAAAGGACCATTTTAATCAACATGCATTTATTAAGTGCTCATTATGTGCCATGTACTTTGTTAGGTGCTGGGGATATAAAGTGCAACATGAAACATTCTCTGCCTCCCAAGAAGTTTATGTTTTATCTTCTGTTCTCAGCTTTGGTCTTTGCAGATAAGATTCAAACTACATCTAGGAGAAGCAAAATCATCATTCTTTGTGAGGTTAGAGACCTTGTGATTGGGAAGAATTAGTTCAGAATATATCATTTTTTTCTCCTGTGAGAAACCTTGGATCTGTTAAGATAAAGGCTCACTTAAATTATTGTTCTTCTAATACAGTGAGTTTTGTAAACTATACATTAATAATAGTTTATTAATGATAATAATATCAACATCTAACATACATTTACCTAGTACTTTGCAGTTTTCAAATTACTTGAATATACATTATCTTACTTGATCCATACAGCTCTGAGAGATAGGGAGGACAGGAATTATTATATCCATTTTACAAATAAGAAAAATAAGACTCAGGGAATTTAGACAAGAATGCAGAGTGGGGTTTTGCAATTAAAACTGGCATGGCTAATTTCTTTCTTGGCTCTCACCATCCTTCTAGTCACTCAGGTTCATAACTTCAGAATCATCTTCACCTCTTTCCTCTCCTTCACTCTACCTGGACAATTGGTAATGAAGTTTTATCAACTTTACCTCCATAATATGTTGTTGTTCAGTTGTTTCAGTTGTGTCTGACTCTTTGTGACCCCACTGGGTTTTTCTTGGCAGAGATATTGGAGGGGTTTGCCATTTACTTCTCCATAATATCTTTTGTATCTACTCTTTTCTTCCTTTCCTCTTATACAGACACAGATGCTAGTTCAGGTTCTCATCAGCTCTCTCCTGTGCTATTGTTATGATCTCCTTATTGACCTTTCCCCAAGGCTCTCACTTCTCTAGTTCATCCTTTACACAGGAACCCAGAATTATTTTTTTAAAGCATTAGTCTGACAATGTCACTTTTCCTCCTCTGCAGCTCTCATTTATCTCCAGGATCAAAATAAACTTCTCTTTGGGGCATTTAAAGCTCCTTACAACTTGACTCCAAGCTACTTTTAAAGCTTCTTATACATTGTTCCACTTCACACACTGTATGGTATGACTAAACTTGCCTCCAGGCTACTTTTTACACATGATAATCTATATGCCATCTGTGTGCCTTTGCACCATCTCTCATGTCTGAAGTTTTCTCCCTCTTCCCTTCCACCTTAAGCTCAGGTTAAGCACCACACTCTCCATGGAGCCTTTCTTGATACCCCAAGCTGATACCCCATCCTTATCCACCATTATTTCAACTTTTACCAAACTTTTTTCTGATCATTCATTCCCATCAGAAAAAATTGAACACCAAATCCCTATATGTGTACATTTTATTTATAATTACAGAACTATATCCATTATAAAAAACTTATACATAGATTTATAAAAAGAATGAGATAAAGATGAAATAATATATGACCTTAGAGTTGATAGAGAGCCCTGGGGAAGTTAAGACTTTACACCATGAAGCAGGGAGGGGTGGGAACTGGAAGATGAGGGTGGTTGTGGTTTTGTTGGAAACAAGCCTCATGATGGGTTATTGAGGGTAGTAAGGCATTCAATTGCTATAACTTCCCTCATGTTGATTGATCACACAACTTTTGGGGTCAGGTTATGATCCCCACTTTGGAGATTACTGCTCTAAAAAAATCTGTTAACTACTATAGTGGTTGTGCAATTCACTAGAGATTAGTCATGTGGTTTTCCTTTTTATATTGTCTTTAAAGGGTTTTAAAATGTTTTTTTGTTACCTAGTTTGTTGTTATCTAGTTGTTTCCCATTTTAACTATTCACTTCTACTTCCCTCCTAGATTTTCACCTTTCTGTGGGGAGGGATCATATCTCCATGTTTCTTTTATTCACTGCTGTTCCCAGCATAGAATCTTGAACATGGTAGGATCTCAAAGAGATTTGATTTAATTTCACTGAAAACAACACAACCATCACTGCCTATCAAGGTATTTGGTACATGCTAAACCATTGCAACCTATAGTGAGTGATGATTTATGTTACATCTTTTTTATTATTATTATTATTGATAACCTGGGAACCAGGGGACCTATGTCCAGCTCCAGGTTCTGCCAATCATTTCCTGACCCTGAGTTAATCACTTACATTCTAGGTCTTAATTTCCTATCTGTAAAAATGGAGATGTTGGATTAGATGATAGCATAGCAGCATAGTTGGAGAGCTGGCCTTGAAGCCTGGAAAACCTGGCTTCAAGTGCTGGGTCCAAGTTCTATGATTGCATGGGCTTGAGCAAGCTTCTCAGTATCTCAGTACGTTCTTATTGTTCAGTTGTTTTCAGTTGCATCCAACTCTTCATAACCTCATTTGGGGTTTTCTTGGCAAAGATAATGGAGTGGTTTGCTATTTTCTTTTCTAGCTCATTTTACAAATGAAGAAACTGAGGCAAAGAATGACCTGTCTAGGGTCACACAGCTAGTGAGTGTCTGAGGTCACATTTGAACCCAGGTCTTCCTGTCACCAGGCCCAGTGCTCTACCCACTGAGTAACCTAGCTGCTCCTCAGTATTATATACTCATTGTCTCAAGAAAATAGAAGAAAGTAATAAGCAGCTTAGCAGAGGGAGTTTCATTACACAAGAGTTCCCTCCTAGACTGATGAAATCATAGGTCCTCTCCCTGTCCCCCAAATACTTCCAATTTTTGAATTCTATGATTTCATAATGTGACCACCTTTTCTTCCCTTACACATACACATTTGTGGCTCTTTTCTCCTACCCAGAAATCTATTCTTTACAGAACAAGCTTCCTTTCACTCTTTTCCTCCCCCTTTCATTGCTGGATAATGTTGTAAATGGGAGAGGTCAAGTTGACAGGTTGCTACTATTAGGGTATTGTGTATTTTTGATTAAAGTATTTGACTAAAGATTTGCTGCATATTTAAAGTTCATCTATCATTGTTTTAACACTTGTGTGAGTTTCCAGTGTTCAATTGCAAATGCATCTTTTGTATTGAAAAGACTTCTATCTGCATTTCAGAGAAGGCTTTTCAATTTTGTTATAAAACCTCATTACTTTTTTATTACAGACTTAGTGGAGCCTTCTTTGTTGAATTGAATCATATGATTCACTGTTAGCTAGACATTTAATACTATATAGACCTTATATTGTTCAATATTCTTCTTGGTCCTTTATTTGCACTTTAGAAAATCTCTTGAGAAATAAATGAAATATGATATTTCTTTGGAATATTTCAGATCTGCCCCAAATAGGCAATATTTTGTAGCTTATCCAAATGTAATGCAATGTTAGGTTTTTTTAAAATTCTAATGAATTTAAACTTCCTGTGGTGAACAAGAAGGAATGAGTCATTTTTTAAAATGAGGTAGAAGAAAATCCAGTTATTATATCTTTACCAAGTATGATACTATGGAAAGAGAACACAATTTTACCACTTACTACCTGTGTGACCTTGAGGAAATCACTTTACCTCTCTTAGCCTCACTTTCTTCATCAGTATGAAGAGGGAGGTTGGTTTAGATAACCTCCAAGATCCCTTCCAACTCAAAATTTATGGCCCCATAATGCTCTAAATTCTTCTTTTTGTGCTTCAAAAGATCTTGGCTTTCACCCATATGAATAATCCATCTACCCACACAAATGACAAGCCCTCCATGTTTTTATAATAGAGACTTCATGAATTGTGGCAAAGAGTTAATCACCTAGTGGTCAACCTTGAGCTGTGATGCAAACTTTACAAAATATAGGTGCTTTAATTTCTTTAAGAAATAGAATTCCTACGGTTCCCTATAAAACTGCCTAATGAAAGAACTCATTGCTTTAAAAGTGCTTGTAGAAAATTACACCTTACCTACCCCACAAGGCTCTCTGGCCTTATGATGGGAGGCAGAATGGTACTGTAGTAAGAATATTGGATTTAGAGTCAGAAGACCTGACTCTGAAACACAGGTTACTCTCTGTGTGACTGCCCAAGTGACTTGACCTCCCAGGGTCTCGTTTTCTTCCTTTGTCAAATGAAAGGATTGAACTAAATAATCACTGAGGTCCTTTTGAGCTCTAAATCTACAATCCTTAGTATCTAACAAATCCCTTATATAAATTCTATTTCCCTTTTTCTATAGCCACCTATATAAAATACAACTATTTGTAAGATAACTTGACCCAAACTTATTTCATACCTATCTACTTGTACACAGTGTCAGATGTGACAGATTGGCTGCCTGGCTCCAGCCAATATACTTGACTCAGATTCACTGTCAATTCACTCAGCAATCAGTAATCATGGATCGCCGAGTGATGGCATCAATACATTCACCAGGTTGACATCTATCATGTGTAGAGTCAAGCATCAGTTCTAGACCTCCAAAGTCTTTTTTCTTTTCTATTTAGAAAATTTTCTTTCATCGCTCCCAACCTAGCTCTCACTATCTTCATATAACTACTTTCATAGTTTACTTCCATATGACTTTACTGGTTAATTAGTTGAAGTTGTATTCAAATTAGATGGCAAAGATGAAATCAGAAGTGAGAGTCATCATTTTTCTTTTTTTTAATCTGAAAAAGAGAATCCCAAGGCAGGATATGATAGCTGTATTTATGTATTTGAAAAACTATAATCTATATAAAGGGTTTCAATTTGGGGGGAATGCTTCCAAATGTAAATCTGGGTTCTATATACGGAAAACTTCCTAATAATTACAACTACTCACAAGTGAAATGGCTTATCTTAGGAATTAGTAAGCTTCCCTTTACTAGAGGTTTTTTTCTTTTTTGCATTCATTTATTAAAATGTTCAATTCCAAATTCTCTCCCTCTCTCCATTCCCTCTCATACCCATTAAGAAGGCAAGCAATATAATACTCATTTTATGTGAGAAGCCATGCAAAACATTTTTATACTAGCCATGGGGGGTGGAGGAGAAACAAGAAAAATAAAGAACATAAAAATATGCTTCAGTTTGCCTTCAAATTCATCAGTTCTCTCTCTGAAGTTGGATAATATTTTTCATCACGAGTTCTTAGGAATTGTTGTGGGTCATTGTATTGGTCAGAGTAGCTAAGTCTTTTCACAGTTGATTACCATTAAATATTATTTCTGTGTACAATGTTCTCCTGGTCTACTCACTTTACTTTCCATCAGTTCATATAAGTCTTTCTGCATTTTTTCTGAAACCATCCCCTTCACCTTTTTTATAGAACAATAATACTCCATCACAGTCATATATCATATTTTGCTCAATATTCCCCAATCGATGGGCATTGCCTCAATTTCTAATTCTTACCACCACAAAAAGAGCTGCTATAAATTTTTTTTGTCTATAGAGATACTTTTCCTTTTTAAAAAAAATCTCTTCAAGATATAGACCTAATAGCGATATTGCTGGGTCTAAGGGCCATTATAACCCTTCAAGCATAATTCCAAATTATTCTCCAAAATGTTTGGACCAGTTCACAACTCAACCAACAGTGCATTAGTGTTCCTATTTTTCCATATCCTCTTAATCATTTGTCATTTTCCTCTTCTTTTCATGCTAAACAATCTGATAGGGATGAGAGGGTACCAAAGAGTTGTTTTATTTTGCATTTCTCTAATCAATCTTGATTTAAAGCATTTGAATGTGACTTTTGATAGCTCTTATTTCTTCTTCTTAAAACTGCCTATTCCCATTCTTTGACCACTTATCAGTTGGGGAATGTCTCTCATTTTTTAGACCTTTGCCTCAGTTCCCTATGTATTTGAGAAAGGAGACCTTCATTAGATAAGCTTGCTATAAATTCTCCATACCTCCTCTCATGTACTTCAGTTAATCTTGGCAGCATTGGTTTTGTTTGTGCAAAACTTTTTAATCTCATGTAATCAAAATTATCAATTTTATTCCCTGTGATCCTCTCTATCTTTTGTTTGATCATAAACTCTTCCCTTATCTATAGGGATTACAGGTAATTTTTTCCATGCTCCTTTAATTTGTTTATGATATCAACCTTTACGTCTAAATCACATACCCATTGTGACCTTATTTTGCCATGTGATATGGGATATTGGTCTATGCTTAGTTTCTGCCAGAGTGCTTTCTAGTTTTCCTAGAAGTTTTTGTTGAATAGTGAGTTACTGCCCCCAAAACTTAGGTCTTTGGGTTTATAAAACACTAGGTTATTTTTATCTAGTTTTATACTGCAAAGTGGTAATCATTGTTTCAATGATTACCACTTTGCAGTATAATTTGACATTTAGTACCACTAGGCTACCTTCCTTCATTTTTCATTGATTCCCTTGATATTTTTGACTGTTTGTCCTTTCAGATGAATTTTGTTGTTATTTTTTCTAGCTCTATAAAATAATTCTTTGGTAGCTTGATTGGTATGGCACTGAATAAGTAAATTAATTTAGGTGGTATTACCATTTTTGTTATATTGCCAAGCCTAGCCATGAAAAATTACTATTGCTCCAACTGTTTAGGTTTGTCTTTATTTGTGTGAAAAAATGTTTTGTAATTGCGTTCATATAGTCTCTGTTGTCATGGCAGGTAGCCTCTCTATAGCTATTTTCAACAGAATTTCTCATTTTATCTCTTCCTTCTGGGTTTTGTTGGTAATATACAGAAGTGCTGAATATTTGTGTGGGTTTATTTTGTATGCTGCAAATTTGCCTAAGTTATTAATAGTTTTGATTGGTTTTTAGTTGGTTACCTCAGATTCTAGTTTTGTTTCCTCATTGTCCATTCTTATTCTTTCAATTTCTTTGTCTTGTTTTATTCATCTTGGTCTTTATGGTCTAGAATCAAATAGTGCTTATGAAAAGAAATCAAATGATTGTTTCCTTAGACTAGTAGTGTTCTAAGTTGAAGCTAGAGTCAAGCAGTTCTACATTGCCACTCATTCATTCCATAAGCATTTTATATGCACTTGCTATGTGCCAAAAACTGTGGTAGATGCTGAGGATAAAGAGAAAAATGAAAGAATCTCTACCCTCTAGAAGTTTATGCTCCATGAGGAAGAAATCCAATGCTCTTTGCACTTTGCCAGCCTATGTCTTATGGGTTTTATATAGACAAACTCTAAATATAATGTATAGGAAATGATGCAGACTAAAGTAAACATAGGAAAGAAAACAGCATACACAATTACTACAATGTAAATGGAAAGATCACACACACAAGAAGCAAAAATGAATATTGCAAAATTATAAAGAATAAGCATGGCTTGAAAGAAGAAATATAAGAAGACATTTTCACCTCCACCCACCCCTTTGCAGAGGTGAGAGTTCTGAAAGTATTGTACATTGCACATATTTTCTGACTTTTTTGATGTACTGGTCAGTTACTTAGATTTTTTTCCTCCTTTTTTTTTGTTTTGTCCTTAAAAATACTATTGGTTATATAGAAGGACTCTCTAGGAAGAGGAGGAGAAGGGATGCAGGGTGAAACTATGGTGATATAAAAAGACATCAATAAAACTGTATGAAATATAAAATTATCAATAAGTGTATACACACATATAAGTTATCTATAATCCAATTATATATAATTCTCATAGTAGCCTGTGAGATAAGTTCTATTATTATCCCTATTTTACTGTTGAGGAAATTGGGACTAAGAGAAGTTAAGTGACTTGCTCAGGTTAATACATCTAGTAAGTGTCTGATAAGAGATATGAATCCAGAGTTTCTTGATTCCAAATCTACCACAATATCCGTTAGGCCATGATGCTTCCCAAGATGTCAACTTGTAGAATTTAAGCTTCCTTCTCTATACACTTTTATCCTGTAGTATAATCCATCAGTCTGAGCCGCATAATCACAAGCAACATTGCAATCATTTAATGGAGTTTTTGAGACCTCTCAAGTTTTTCATAATGGATCAACACACAGCTTTTAAGCAAGATTTCTTCTTTGTTTTTTGGTTCACTTTTTTAGTTAGCATGACATATTAGAAAATTTCATTTTTAAATGGTTCTAACATCTATAGGTTTTTTTTTAATTAGGTATGGAAGTCAAATGGGAGATAAATTCTTTCTCCCAGTAGTGAGAATATCTCAGAATTTCTGTATTTTCTTATTTATTTCAAATATGACTTAGACAATTAATCATAGGAAAGGTCATTTGGAAAGGATCTTATTCTTTTCTATATTAAACTCATTTGCACAGTTAATCAGAACACAATGATTTCTTTTGGTCTGTATATATATATATATATATATATATATATTTAATTTAAAAATTCTACAATAGCAAATCAAGCCTACCTCAGCTGTATAATTTGTCTTTAAGAAGCAAACTCAAAATAAAACAAAACAAAAACAAGTTTTCCCTTGAATTAAAAGAGAAGTCCTGTCTTAAATACCCTCCTTGGGGAAATCTGTAGAAGTTGATTAAATATTCTGAAGAGTATTTCCTCTATCTTTGAGAGTAACAAGTGTATACATACATATATGTGTGTGTGTGTGTTTATATGACATATATATACAATAAACATATACTACTTATATATGAATATACATGAATTCACACACACATATATGAATACAAATTTAAAACAAATTGGTTATGTAAAAGGAATTTCAGTAATTCTAGTAAAGGTTGAAAAGTTCATCACATGTCCTTTTCTGACATATCCAACTGGGTGGATACCAAGCCAAACAATCAGTTTTCTTACCTAGTGAAAAAAAAAACATTTTGTAAATATGGCTTGACAGGACAAAGCATAATTTAAAGTGGCAGGGAGGGATGGAGCAGATTTTTTGTTTATTCTGTCAACAATAGCCTCCTGATAATACCAGCACCACATTCTTCCAGGTTAGTGATTTTACAAATACCCAACTAATCTGTGCCAACTTACTCTGGATTGTCCTTTATATTAGAATGACTTTTTTGAACAAGATGTTGGCCCATGTTAAATTGCAAAGTGAAGTACAAACAAAATTAAACTAAACAAAACAAAAAACATTCAGTAATATTGAATTTTATGGTACCTAGGCTCATAAATTTAATGACAGAAAAAATCTTAGGGCTCATCCAGTCTAATACTCTTGTTTTACAGATGATGAACTGAAGCCCAGAAGTGCTTGGTAACTTGTTCAAGGTTGCAAAGATAGTGTCACGAGTCAAACTCAGGTCTTCAGATTCTAAATCTAGTACTGATGAGGGAACTTTTTTAAACAGAATTTCTCCATTTACACATTTACTGAGCATCATATCTCTATGAAGGGAATTTAAACATTTTTAAACCAATAGCTATTTTCCTTATGATTGGTTTTGTTCACTGAAAAGTCATTCTGCTGGGTTGGGAGATTATTTGTGAATAAGCGAGGTCCAATCTGTTCATTCTATTTACTCTGATACTAAATTCCAAAAAGAATCTAGTTGGAACTCAATGCCCCATCCCACATTGTTTAATCAATTCCCTTTACAAACATTCAATGTTATAAGGAAATGCATGAGAATGACTCCTGGGTCAATAGGAAAAAAAAGTATTTGTTCATTTACTGATGTAATTAAATGGCATGGTTTAGTTTTTAATTTCTGAGAGATTCTCCATTGATGTCACCTGTCTTTTTTTGGGGGGGATGCAATTTTTGTTAAAAGAAAAAAAAACAAAATTTTGTCATTTAGGATTTTCTTTTAAAAAACCTAACAGAGGTCTGTGTCCCAGTTCCATTAGTATAGTTTCAGCAAGCCCAATCTAGGAGCTGGAAAACAATGGACATTGTTTCCAGAAGGTCAATAAAATGACAGATGAATTTGAGCCAAGTTGTAGCAGAGGACACACATGCTCTGTTGAAATAGCAGAAAAGACAAATTAATACTGAGCTGGAGAATACTGAATTGGCCTGTCATGAAATGCACAAAAATAGACTAAAGTAGATTACCCAAACTAGTCAGATACACTTCAGTCAACTAACACAACCTTGCTGTGTAAACATAAGGGATAGATTAAGACCTAGGTGTGATTTGGTGGAAGAAATGGAGACTCTTTTGCTTTTGTAAATAGTCAGTAGAGGTAAAAATAGGTACATTGAAATTTTGAACCTGAACAAAGGGGATTTTGCCCAAAATATCTATTCTGTTTAGGAAATCACTCTTCAGCATATACCCTTAATTTATGACAAACAGCTGAGATAATTTGGGCTATCTTTCTTGTGGTCCAGACTGCTAGATTTTCAAAAAAGCTATTTTTTCAAGAAGCAAATTAATATTTGAGGGGGAGAAAAGACCATCTTTCCCCCTTGGCAGTCCATGGAAAACCTGTAAATTATCAACCCAAATTTACAGAACCTTAAAAATAGGAAGAAATTAAACCAAGGGTGCAGTTCATAGGATCATAGATTTAGAGCTACAGGAAACATTACAGGACATCTAGTACATCCTCCCTTATTTTATAGATGAGGAAATTGAGGCCCAGAAAGGAAAAGTGACTCACCCAGTGTCACACAGAAAGTGGCAAAGACTAGATTCAAGCTCAGGTCCTTTGACTTCAAAGGTGATGCTCACTAAAGCCCTCTCTGTCAGAGAGTCAGAGAAGGCTGAGGTCTAAAAATTATTTTTAATGGATTTTGTGTGCAGCTTTAAGGTCTGTAAGGTGTTTTGCTTATATTATCTCATTTTATTATTACAAAATTCCTTTGAGTTACGTGATACTCTCATCCCCACTTTACAGATGGAAAACTGAGGCTGAATAGTTTAAATGACTTAGCCAGAGACATACAGTAGGTGTCTGAGGTGAGATTCTATTCAAGTCATTCAGACTCCTAGTCAGATCCATTGTGTCATATATGTTACACATTATACCACATATGTCACACACTTAGCATATGCTAATGGAGGAGAATGTTCTGTAATACAAATGAGCCTGAGCCACCATGTAACTTCACTTTTTGGCATTTTCCTCAGGGTTAATAGTGCCCCAGTGTCAAGTTTCTCCCTCATATATGACTCTTAGAGTAGCCATGGTGAGTAGGGAATGTGCCTATTCAACTTGCAAAATTGAGAAGAGGTAGAAGATGTGAACTTACATTGTAAGAGTGCCTTTACCTGAAATACATTCTGTGCGTATATATGCTGGAGCTCTACATCTCTTTGATATCTGCCACATCTGAGGCAACTGACATGCATTCTTGAGCTAGGACTGATGGTACCTTATTATAAGTCATCCTTGCTGTAATTGGTGTCGGGTGAATGGAGTTTTATCTCAAGGAGTCAAGATTGGGCAATAAGTGGCAGAATTCTATAGAAGAAAGGAATGTTTCCTTTCCAAGATGGCATACTTCCTCCCTGTATTGTGGTCCTCATTTCAGGGCCATTTTCCCAAACCTCCTCTGGGATACGGGCCAGATTCTCTCAGGGATAGGTTGCCCCCTTTCCTGGAACTTTATTATGGACTTGAGCTGTCCATGGTGACAATTCTGGCTATTCTGGATCTGCTTGAGGACCTACCCTGAATGCAGACATATGCCCTAAATCATAGATTGAGCTAGAAGAGACCTTAAAGGCCATCAGATACAACTCTCTATTTTACATATAAGGAAACTGAGACATAGAAAAGTTAAGTGACTTGCCCAGAGTCATAAAACTTGCAAATGTCTGAAGCAGGATTCATACTCAGGTTTTCTTTCCTCTGAGCCTGTTGCCCCAGTCTCCTACAGTACACTACTGATAAAGGATTTAATGGTAGAGAAAGAAAATGCATAAAAGAAAACATATTGTCTTTTCTGCTATGGCACCTTTCCTACTTATTCCTCACTTTCTCTCCCCCAAGCCACCTTAGACTCTGGACAGTCCCCTCATCTTCAGTCCTTAATTGCAGTCTTTACTCATGATGCATCTGGTTTGTCAGCTATAAATATGAAGAGAGTTCCTGGTCTTCATGAGGAAAAAAATAGTCATGAGGTGATCCGGGCTTTCTGTAGGATTGATTGGATGTATCACCACTGCTGACTGCCCTGCTATGGGGTGAGCCACAAGCCACAAAGCATTGACTGAAATTTCTGTTTACAAAAGAAAGAAGGGAAAAAATAAAGCAATTCTGCAACCACAGACTGAGCCAAGTTTCCACAGTTCTGGTCATTTACTTTACTTTGGAGTAGGGAAAGGTTATTTTTAAGGGGTACAATGAGATGGTATGCAGTTGCTAGAGAGTGGATAATGATGCTCCAGAGATCCCCACTTTTGTCCATAATTATGGTACTTTACAAAGGACTTTCTCTGTTCCTCTTATAGTAACCCTTTTCTCTTTAACATCACTTACTTTGATACCTTCTCTGTCCCTTTCTTGCTAGTATTTTACTTTCCTCAGCCTCCATTCCCAAGGTTTCTTACCTACCCATCTTTTACTTGGGTCTTTTTTGATACTTTCTCCTGAATCTTTCCTTGGGGTAGAATGAAGATAACTTTGAACTTGGAATCAGGACACAGATATAGTTCTCAGCTCTGATACTAAATAGCTATGTGACCTTGGACAAGTCATTCAATTGGTCTGAATCTCAAATTCCTTATCTGCAAAATAAGGGTAAAATGTAGGTATGGATATATGAATTTCCTTATAAAATGGAAGGTTCAATTAAATGGCACATTTTGTTTTCAGAAATTTCATTACCAGAGGCATATATAACATAAAAGACTTAAAGTCATGCAGCAGGATATGACTTCTCTTCTCCTTGGGGTTCACTTGGGATATTCCATGCCTCTCTCCCTTTCCCTTTCATTCAAGGCTGGCTGTTGGTTCCCTGGCCTTCTTGGTTCACACTGGGTAGAGTTTTTGTCTATAGTATGATTCTGATGTTAAAGAGACCATATATTGTCAGTACACTCTCCACTCCCAAGCAGTTTGGCCTTGCCAGTCCTGGGAGTGTAACGTTTCTCTCAGTCACTAAGAAAGTGCTAGACTTTAGACAGCACCAATATTTCCTCAGACACAGCCAATAAGGAGATAGAACAGGATGCAATAAGGAGAATAGAACGTTCTACAATACTCTCCCTGTCCAGACTGACAGTGTTAAAGAATCTTTGTCCCAAGATTTGTTAACCAAGGTATCACTATAAGGGCTGATGCTTCCTTGGATGACTGACTTACTTACCCATTTGTTAGCTAGCCTGTCACTTCCATTAAGCTTCCTTGATATTCCCTATCAGTAATAGCCTTCCTTCTTCTAGACTTCATAGAACATTTATCCAGTATTATTGTTAAATATAATAACCAATATAGGTACCTTATTGCCTTATGAGAATGCAAGTTCCATAATAGTAGGGACTGATATTAGAGAGTAATACTCACTTAGAATCAAGAAGATCTGATTCAAATATCAATTCAGTCACTTAATAACTCTGTGAGCATTGTCAATTAAATTTCTCTGAGCCTCAGTTTCTTCACTTGTAAAATTTCCCTCTAGATCTATTATCTAGATGCACAGGTTCCCAACGTGGGTGATACCACCCAATGGAAGGTGCTGGAATGATTGGGGAGGGGGTGATAGTAGCCTTGGGTGCAATTGGGGTTGTTGAAAAAAATAAGGGGGTGGTGAAAGCATAAGGAAAGAAGAGAAGAGAAGAAAATTTTGAAAAACCGTGGGTACATGTTTCATCTGTTGTGAAACAGAGTTAAAGTTGTAGTGATTATATTATTTTCCAAATAAACACACAAAATACAAGTTATAACCAACAAATGGTCAAGTCTGCTGATAGATCTTAACAAGCAAGTGTTGACAGGTGTGCATATTAAGCATTGTCAGGAAGTTCAGCATGCATCTGCAGGAATATGTGCGTGTAATGACTTGTTTACAATATGATACTATACTGTTACATGACACAATATTGTGAAATTTCAATGCTGGAAAAAACTCACAAATTTACAATAAATTATTAAATTTAAGATTGCCACTTTAAAAAATGTATATTTTACATTTTTTGAAATGATGCAAATTCCAAAAAAAAAACATTAAAGGGTTAAAGAAATTAGATTTCCAGGGGGAGCAATTCTTTTTCAAAAGGGGACAGTAGGCCAAATAAGTTTGGGAACCTCTGATCTAGAGTACAAATTATAGTTTCAATGAGTCAATAAAAGGGAGAAATGAATAAATGTATTATTACATTGTGCCCAATTATTGAGAATATAATAGTATCATCTTTAAAGCTTGCAAAATGCCATGCATATGTTAACTCACTTGATCCTGGAAACTCTGTGAGGCTGTTGTTGTTTAGACATTTTTCAGTTGTGTCCAATGCTTTATGACCCTTTTGGGGGGTTTTCTTGGCAAAGATACTAGAGTGGTTTGCCATTTCCTTCTCTGGTTCATTTTACAGATAAGCAAACTGAGTGAACAGAGTTAAGTGATTTGCCCAAGATCACATAGCTAGTGTCTGAGGCCAAATTTGAACTCAGGTCTTCCTGACTCCAGGCCAGGTACTCTATCTAATGTGCCACCTAGCTGCCAAGGTGCTATTATTAGCTCCATTTTCCTGGTGAAGAGACTGAGTCACGGACAGATTAAATCACTTGACCAGCATCACAAAGTTAGTAAATGTCTCAGGCAGGATTTAAAATCAGGTCTTCCTAACTCCAAGTCCTAACTTCAAGTGCCTTCACAACCCAGCAAATATTGCTGCTGAATTAGCATAAGATGTATTGCCACTTATGAAACTAATTAACTAAACAATTGATACAAAAAGGGTTTTGGTTTAGTCCAGCCCAGTAGGAACTGGAGGAGAGATGTGAAATCAATGATCTCTTTGGTGTCCAAAATTATATGATTTTAATAATGTTCAAAATATTGGTATAGGCTATTTTTTAACATGAGTATGAGACTGATGTAGCCCATTCTCAGCATAAAGTATGTGAAAGTTGGGTTAGGAAGAAAAATGAATAGCGCCAGCCACACCTGTATGGTATGGCTTCATTATTTTATTTGAATTGTGGTGAATTTGAAGAAAATCAGAGATGCCCATTTTACCATGTTAACTTTTAGTTCTTCATAAGATGGCCTCATTCCATTAGTGCAAATTGTTATGAAAAACAGCATCATCAAACATCTCTAGACAATCTTTGTATATGTATGAATATATATATATATATATATATATGAAATTGTTTACATGTTGTCTTTCTCATTAGATTTTAAGCTCCCTGAGGGCAGGGACTATCTTTTGCATCTTTTTGTATTCCCAGCACTTCTGAGCACAGTGCCTGGCACATAGTAGACAATAAATGTTTATTGATTGACTGATTAAAGCTACTCTGTATTGTTTTTTGCTATGTTCTAAGCTACTCATGATAATTCAAATTTGACAACAAATCAACTAATAGTCATATAAGTTCTCCATCTGGATTAATCAATTAGTCAATAAGCAGTTATTAAACTTCTACTGTGTCCCAAGCATTGGCAATTGGATGCTGTCAAGCCACAGATATCCTTTTTCAGGACTCAGATTCTTCACCTGCAAAATGGGTGGACTAAACTTCCTTCATAAAATGACTACCCAGTATTAGAATAATAAGCTCTTCATCAAGGTAGCCTGAGGTTATCTATAAATGCTATTAGCTTCAAGCCATCAAGAAGGTTGAAATAATAATATAACTTGATTCTGTGTTTTGAACATAGCATAGGGGAAGGTGCAATTTAGATTTTAAAAATCAATGTAAATTAGTCTTAGCCTGAATCCACTTGGAGAGAAAGGCCGCAGTCTAGAAGATATTATCCTGATTGGAAATCAATTCTTACTAGTTTAATTTTTTTTAACATCTCATCATCTGGGAACGGCACTGTAACTCCGTTATAAAATAGGGAAAATGCCAGCAGGTCACGATAGGGTGAAATAGACCCAGCCTATTCCCTTAAGGAGCTTAGAGGAGACAGTTTAGTTTAGGATTTACTGGGGTGAGGTTGATACTTGGAATGAGAGTACCCTGGTGCAAATGATAATCCACTCCGTACTGTCAAGGGAATGCAAAGAATGAACAGAGAAGCTGGGTGAATAAATTTACAAAATTGCCTCCAAGCTCCAGTAGGGTACAAAAGCTCATAAACAAATCATCTTTTGAGGTGTGGCCCATGGAACCTGTTCCTTAGCAACCCCTTCTTTCACTGTCACTGCACCTCATACTAGCATAGACAGGACCCGTTAGACCAACAACTTGCTTCCGGCTCACAGCTAAGTCCTGTTTGTAAAACCATTTCCAGCAGTTCTAAGGTAGTCGGAGAAACCTTGTCAAGAGGTAACCACCTAGATGGAGGGGACTTTAATTTTTGTATATGCTGGAAATAATAAGAGATGGGGAAGATGAGTTGCAAAATGCTGCTGAAAGGATGGGGAATCAAATGATTGAGTTCAGCAGAGATAAACTCTGAACTGGATTCCTATGACCCCTTTTGTTAGGGAGAACAAGATAAAGTAAAGACCCTGGAGGTGACCTTCATAACTAGGGAAGGGCATCTAGGCCTTTTCCCCAGGGTGCCGAGATACAGAAACTCTTGTTAGCCTTTACAGGAACTGAGAATCAACTGAGCTAACACCTAGTTATTGAGAATAACTAATAAATGGTTCTCCATTGGCTAAGTGGAATTAAGGCGAAACTGCCCGTTATGATGAAAAGATGAATAAATAGTAATACTTTTGCTGGATCTTTTGGACACCTTTAATGAAGATTGGGTGATCTAAAAATCTATCTGGTGGGGACAGAAAAAAGAATTAAGAATTGACTTCCATCTTTTAGTTAACATCTCTAATCATTTATCCTGACTCCTCCCTTACAACACAAAGATGTTCCTCTTCTAGTGTGTTCCCTAAAAGAACTTTAGAAAATTTGTCTCCATTGTAGTTATTTTCATTTTTGATCTGTCAGTAGTTTATATGACTTTGATACTGTGTGCAATATTTTTAATTGTCATTCATACCTAAAATTAAGAAATACTGCTGATTTCAAATTTTCATCACTTACTTGCATACCAAACAAACCTAATGTTAGAGAAGATCCCTTGAGGAATTTGGTTATTTGTACCCCACTGCCCAGAAAACTTTTCTTTTGTGGTCCTCACATCTTAACATTCTTGATGTTTTGGAAAGAATTCCTTTTTCTCTTAACCATTATATAGCATTTCAGCTGAACTCTAAAATAATTAAACAGTGCTTAAAGCTAAATTGTCTACCTGCTGGTTATATTATTATCAAAATAATTAAGTCTTGGGGTAGCAAAAGGGTACCTAAAATTATCTTTCTCTTATGAAAAAAGGAATTTCCTTTCTAAGTCTTTGATCTTATTTTTCCCTCTCCTATAAAATGAAGTTTGATAAGATAATTAAAAAAAAAGCTATTAAGTATGTTGCATTATGGTTTAAAATAACTAATGGATTCTGGAGGGAAAAAATTCATCTTTGAATTTTAAGTTTTTTTATTAGATTTAAGTGGATGCAAGATATTTTGTTTCTTTATGGATGAATTGTGGAAAAGGATTGGGTGGGAAAAGAATTTTGCAGAACTATCAATGCCCAAATAATAAAAAGAAATATATAATAAAAGTAAAAAAAGAATAGTAAAAATAGGAAACTACCAGAGAAAAGCTTCCATTTCCATAAGAGATAGACACACAAGGTGCGTCTTTTGCCATTGACTCAAAATTTCCGAGTGTCCCTCTTCCTGGCTCTGCCTTTTGCCACTTTTCAACCTTATGTAGAAGCAAGAAGACTAACATACACCCTCTAGGCAACAGAAGTAACTCTTCATGGAAGTGGTCTGAATACATAGAGACCTCAGTGCCTAAACAAGAAAGCCTGGAATTGGACAGATGACTACATGTGAGCATGTAATTGCAATTGGCAAAGCAGTGCAATGTGGTTTAGTGGGACAACTGGATTTGAGCCCTGGCTCTGCCAGCAATACTCACGCTGGAGGGGAAGCATTTTAGTGCTAGAAGAGATCTTATAAAGAATAGAGTTTAATCCTTTCACTTTACAAATGAGGATACTGAGACTCACAGGAATAAATTGATTTTCTCAAATCCTAGGATCATAGATGTAGAGCTGAAAGTGGCTTTGGAGGACATCTATTTCAACCCCCTTATTTTACAGATGAAGAAACTGAGGCTGAGAGAGGTCCACTGATTTGTTCAGAGTCACACAAATACTAGGTGTCTGAGACAGACCCAGGGTCTTCCTGACTCTAAGTCCACCACTCTATCCATTCTACTACACTGCCTCATGTGACCTTGGATAGATCATTTATACTGTTTAAGAATCAGTTTCTTTATCTATAAAACAGAGATAGCAATGCCTCCTTAACCTACCTTAGAGCTGTGAAGGTCAAATGAAATAATGAAAAGTATAAGGGCTTGGTAGGTGTAAGGTGTAATTATCACCAGCAGCACTCTACTCCCTGATACACCCTATGCTAAAATGACCTGTCTAAGAAAGCTCCTTTGTTCCTGTCTTGATGGGCTACTAGGAAGAGTGCAGCAGTGGTTAAGGGTGAGATTTCTTCTCTCCACATCTGGGAGAATACAAGCACTGGAGCCTTTTCAAACCTTCAAAAGAAGAATCAAAAACTACAGAGAGATTTCAGATCACAATAGATTGAAGATTAGGGTGGAATTTCAGGTTCAATCATCAATAAAGGGTTGTGTAATTTTCCTCTGTGAATAGAGTCTGTAATAGCTTCTAGGGATTTCACCAGCTGTCCATGGGGCCTCTGACTTTGGGGTCAGAAGATAACATAGCCGCAGAGCAGCTGCACGAGGATTTAGTCATTTTTCAGGCAGCCTATGATGTCAGAGTGTGAATGGATCAGCGCCAATCTATCACCACGACTGGAAAAACCAATCAAAATGGGCCCTGCCACTGGTGGGTCAGTCAGGCCATCTCTTTACATGAAGGACAACCCATTTCCTTTATTTCCACCAGTCATTTCGAGGTCAGAATTCCCAGGGAATTCAAGGGAATCCCCAGAGTGTTAGATTTAGATTGTGTGGTGAAAAGAATAAATGAACAATATTTTCAAGGTGTCTAACTTGGGTGAGTTGTAGAGTCAGGGGCTGGCTACAGTACAAAATAGAATGAAGCTAACTGGCCTTTGCAGACATCGAGCCTCTTGACCTTGGCTTCATTAGCACCTTGCTCTAAACAACTAGGCTAACCAGCCTTTGGTCTCCTGAATTAGCCTAGTAAGTTGTGCCCTGTATCACCCTCATCTATTGCAGGCCATAATAAGGATTTCTATTGTCCCTGAATTTAGACCAATTCCTTATGGCAGTGTGTCCTTTAAGGACATGTCTTATCAGCAGTCAGTGCCCAAACAAGGTGATGAGGGTTTCCTCCTCTCATAATGACTCTCTGCGTGTTTTGTCCCGACCAATTTACCTCTGCAACCCACCCTCACACTTTAGAGCTTTTCTGTAAGCCATGTAGGTCAGAGTCAAGCTTTCTTCAGAAGTCATTCTTCCAAAACCTTAAATCGTTTATTTGTTTGCCTTTCACAGCAGTTTTTCAAGCTCGGTCAGCATTAGCTGTACTTACGCATGGTGCAGAATTTCAGAAAATGAGCCAAACCCTGTCAGATGAATCCCTTATAGAAGAGATGCAATGCATGTTACTCTGGAGAATATAGAGTTCTCACAAATGAAGATAGTCCCAGTTTGTAGAAACCATACATATTCCTAAAGAGGCATCACAAAGTCTACTATACTATGACAACCATATTTGGTTGCCACCTTCTGTAGGGAACTATGGAAACCTTTGAATAAACATGCAAAGTAGAAGAAAAGACCATAGGTCTTGTTTTGCTATAAACACCTTCTCCCCTGCCCCATATCCAATGTGTTGCCAAGGTCTGTAGATTCTACTTTCCTTCATATTCCCTTATCTCCTTTAACACTGCCACCACACTGGCCTTTATCACCTCATGCTTGAACTACTGTAATATCCTTCTGGTTAGTCCCTTGGCTTCAAGTCTCTTTCCACTCTAATCCATCCACCAATCAGCTGCCAAAGTGATCTTCCTAAAGCAAAGATATTACCATGTCCCTAAGTAAACTCCAGTAGTTCCCTGTTTCTCCAGGATCAAATATAAAATCCTCTGTTTAGCTTTGAAAACCCTTCCTAATCTAGCACCCTCCCAGCTTTCCAGCCTTCCTATACTTTACTCCTCCACATACCATATGATCTAGTGACACTGACCTCCTTGCTGTTCCCCATCCCCCACCCCATGCCTATAATGCTCTCCATCCTCATCCTTGGAAAAAATCATACAGGAAAATGTAGGCAACCCAATCTGAATAAATTTTATCTCCTTACACTTATTCCTTCTTCATGTTTCACAGATGTTCTTTAATCATCCTAACCTCAGAGCTGGAAGGGACCCTATAGGACACCTACCCCATATCCCTCTTTTTACAATGTGAGGAAACTGAAGCTGTGAGAGTGACTTGCCCCAGGTCACATTGAAAGTAGGAGAAAGAGGCAGGATTTGAACACAGGTCATTTTTACTCCAAAGACAGTAAGCTTTCCACTACGTCATGGGAGGGATAACAAGATCTTTTAAGCCTATTTGGGCTAATTTTTTATTTTTGTATTTGGTGTCCCAGCAGTGACTCAAAGACTGCTTGTATAGAGGTATTTGAGTTGGAGAATAGTGGACTCTTCAAAGTAAAGAAGGCTAACATTGAGAGTCATGGCCTATTACCTCAAACTGCAGCCAAAAGTTGGTCTTCTCCTTTGGCGTTGCAGCTCCCTCGACCCAAGCTGTAGTTGGTACACATCTATCCTCTTTTAAATAAATATGAGCTTGGAGGCCACATGCCTTCTTACCACTTGGTCACACACTTCTCTCCAAGGCCCCCTAAGTTGCCAAAGAAAAATGAGTTTGGAGGGGAAGTCTGAATAATCTTTCAAGTGCCATCTCTTCTGATATCCAAAGTCCTCTCCCAGTGACAGCTCTGCCACATTGATGTCACACGCTCCTTTACACTTCATCACACCTGTTCACACTTAGATGCCTTGATGAATCAATTAACAGCTTCCTCTTGGTGCTCACACATCACTTTGCATCAGTACCAGGCATTCTTTTGACAAGGGATGACTTTTACCATCCCAGTTGGAAACTTTCCAAGGACCAAACTAGAATAAAACTGAACTTGAGTCCAGAATGATTGGAATGATAGGGGGGTGAGGGGGGCAGAGGCTGTAGTGGTAGGGGGACAACAGTCAACAGGGATCCATCAACATGGGATTTTTCAAATGTTAAGCAAGAGAAAAATGTATGACTTTCAGTTTTGGCAAAAACTTATATTGTACAAAAATGCATTCATGGAAACGAATTGGGAAGATGGGTGTTATACCAGAATAAATGTAATTTATTTATGATTATAGCAATTTAGTATTAGGAATATCATGCTTCCTTGGAAGATTCTAACAGAGGAATTTCTTTACTGGAGAATCTGGTAGTGGTTTCAGGATTTAGTTCCTTCTTAATGAAATGTCTGGGATTCAGAATTTACCTGAGATTTCTACTATAGACCAGGATGGCTTAAGAAGCTCTGCTTCAGATTGATGATCACCAATGAAGTCTCTATGGGCATGCCACTTATCCATTGGGCACCAAGAAGCTCCCAATAAGTATGGAATCTGGCAGGATTATATGACTGATCAAGAATATCCACAATCTGGCTCCAACCCACATTTCCATTCTGAGTTACATTATTCTTTCTCTTTATGAGCTGTGCTTCAGCTGAACAATATTACTTTTTGCTCTTCTCTCCTGCTTTTGTGGATCAATGCAAGCTGAACCCCATTCTTGGAATAGACATTCGAACTTCATCTCTTCTTTCAGGACTCAGATCAGGTACAAGCATCTTGGAAGCCTTCCCCGATCCACAGCTGAAAGTTGTGAAAGTTTTATATTCATTCTCAAAAAATCAGAAAGCTCCTCATCTTAATCTCTGCTCCATCACATTCTATATTGTAGCATAATTGTTTGTGTTCCTACTTTTTCCTCCTATTAGGTTACGATTCCTGAAGATAAGGACTGTGATATTTTTCATCTTTGTATCCTCAGTACCTAGTCCCAACTTTCAAAATAATTGGCACTTAAAAAATGTTTGTTGCTGCTCATATAATGACTGAAGCAATCCTTCAACATTAAAAGGTATTTCTGAATGTCTCCATACCAAAGTATCTGGCCATCATCCCCAAACTCATATCCCTCCCACCAGAACCTTGGTCTCTGCCCATGGATCCCCCAGGTTTGATGGTTGAGTTTTTGCTAAGTGATCTCTCTCTCTCTCTCTCTCTCTCTCTCTCTCTCTCTCTCTCTCTCTCTCTCTCTCTCTCTCGGTCTCTCTTAGTCTCTCTGTCTCTCTCTCTGTCTCACTCTGTCTCTGTCTCTGTCTCTCTGTCTCTCTCTCTCTCTCACTCTCAAAACTGGCAGAACACAAAAAGAAACTGAAAGATATATCTGAAATGTTGTAATGAGGTCAACAAAAGCCATGTAACACAGAAATTAATTACAACTATTTTTTAAAAAACCAGAACATAGGCAACAGAACTTTAAAAGTCTATAGATGAATTCAGAAGGGAACTCAGAATAAATTATGATTTGATTAATTTTTATATTACATAATTAATTTCAATGAAAAAGCAAACAATTTGAATCCTATGTCTTAATTTGGAAATGTACTCCAAATTTGGCATGTTTGTATATAAAATCATTTGTTGAAAGATTTAAGTTTATGATTTTAAGGCAGTAATTATGTAAAGGTACACTAAATGTATTCACCATCACTCTTTTCAAAATGTTGAGATCTTTCAGGCATAATAATGGACAGTCAGTCAGAGCTTTGAACTGATCTAATGATTTTGGAAAGCAATTTGGAATCTGGCAAAATACACTGAGTGACTTGCTTAGGGTCACACAGTCAAGTATCTGAGGCAAGAGTTAAACTCAGGTCCTTCTGACTCTATTCAGCTGACTCTAAGATCTCTTACAGTTCTAAATCTATGATCCTATGATCCATGTGACTATATATGACACTGGGTAAATCAACTAAGCTCTCTGGGACTTTGGAAAGGGACTGCACCTGTGATTTCTTTGGAATATGGAACTCCCTTTAATGATATAGGCTGATTCTCTCTTTGCAACTTAGTCTTAAAAATTTTCAGAGAGTACTAAGAGGGTAAGTGACCTGCCCAGGTCCATCCAATCAATATGTGACAAAAGATTTGAGTCTGGATTATCTTGGGTCTGAGGCCAGCTCTCTGTTTCCTAAGCAATTCTATTTCTCTTAGTTTACTTATAATATTAGCTAGGTGGATGAGGTTTCTTTTAAGGTCTTGCCTTCGTCTAAACCCTCTGATCTATGATTCAGAGTCACGGTCCACAGCACTCTTGAAACTATCCACATCCAAATCAGCAATCAACTTATTGGCCAAACACCCTTTTCTTTATCTTTCTCTGCAAAAGTATCTGTGATTCACTATTCCATCCATCTTAAAACTCTTTTCCTTACTCAAAATCACCTTGTATCTATTTTGCATGTTTTTCTGTATATGCATATTTTCTTCCCTGAGAGAATGTAAGTTCCTTGAGGGCAGGGATGCCAGGAACTACCTGGCATCTAGTAGGCACTTATAAGTAGTAGTGCCTGTTGATTGACTGAATTACTTATCTATTTCTCCTCTTCCCTCTCTGGTTATGCTATTTCTGCTTCCTCATCTGGCTCCATTTTTTCCACCCATAAGTGTAGGTATACCCCAAGGCTCATTTCTTGAAATTTTTGCTCTCCTAATATAATCCCTCCTTCTAAGAGCTAATCTACCCTCATGGCTTCAACTGCCAGAGGTGTAGTATAAAGAACAATTAATTTGGAATGAGGAAACCCGTGTCTCAGCATCAAATCTTACTCTACGACCGCTGAAAAGCCATTTAATCTCCCTGAACCTCAGTTTTACTACCTGTAAAATGGGGTTAGTAATAGTTATACTATCTACCACACAAGGTTATTGTGTTGAAAGTTTTATAAACCTCAAAGTGCTATAGGAAATTTGTCATTACTATTACCATTATTATCATTGCCACATTGATGCTTCCCTGGACTACAACCTGAATTCTGATTTATCCCTTGAACTCCAGTGGATAGAGGGGAGGGAATTAATAATGCTTAGAGTGCACTACCAAAGGAGGACCAATATGGCTGAAGTTCTTCAGAGGGTAGATCTCATCAGGGACGGTAATAGAAAGCAAAATCATAGTGAGGAGTTATTTTGGCTACAGAAAATTGAGTTAAGTGTGTGTGAATGAGTTGTCAGTGTCAGTATCAGGAAGTGTGAATATGAATGCATCACGGTAAGAAAAGGGCAGTTACCGTCTACTCTGAGAGTCTGGTCCGTGTGACTGGAGAGGCCTAGGCCGTCAGGGAAGAGCGTCATGGTGAGGGGATACTCGAAGTCATAATATCCTGAAGTGGGGGCTGGGGGAGTGTTGCATCATGTGAGGATGAAAGCTGGTGGAAGAACATAAAGTGAGGCATAGGTGATTTCCTGTGGAGATGAAGTGTGCCCTTGGGATGTTGGTAGCCTAGAGCAAAGTCCCAGCTACCTTTCACTAGTTATAGCTCTGGTGAGGAGGGGTAGCTTGGGAGGTAACTAGTCATAAGAGAGGTGACAGGAAGAAATGAAAAAGAACATAAAGTCTTCAAGTTTATGACTTTACATTTATCTATATTAAATTACATCTTATTGAGGAATGAAAATCACAACTCTGAGGTTTCACCTAGCACTCAGAAAACTGGCAAAGATGAGAAAAGATGGGAATAAATAGTCCATACTGAAGGGGGTATAGAAAGATAGTCAGACTAATAAAATGATGGTGGAGTAACAGACCTCCAAGAAGGGTCCCATGTACATCAAAATATTCATAGCACCATGTATGGCAACAGTGGTACATAAATGGAACAATTAAAACAATTGAAAATTATCCTAATGTAAGAAATTATCAAGATGAAGAACTCAGAGAAACATGGGAAAACACATAAACTGATTTAGGGTGAATCAAGCAGAATTAGGGTTAGACACACAACTCAATTTTCTGTAGCCAAAATAATATTTCACTATGGCTCTGCTTTCTATTACCATCCCTGATGAGATCTACCCTCTGACGCACTTTAGCCATATTGGTCCTCCTCTGGCAGTGTACTATAAGCATTATTAATTCCCTCCCTTCTATCCACTGGAGTTCAAGGGAGAAATCAGAATTCAGATTGTAATCCAGGGAAGCATCAATGTAATAAGATAATAATGATAATAGTAACACAAAACGTGACAATCGTGTGACAGAAAGGAGCAACAATAAAAAAAGAGACTGAACACTTGTGTGATTATGATTATCAAACTTTGTCCTGAAGAAAAACTGAGCAAATGCACCACCTTCCCTATGGGACTGGGGGTGTGGAACATTACATATGTTGTCAGACTTGTTTAATGTATTTGCTGGCTAGTTTAGCTGAACTACTTTTTTTTTTAGTTAAAAAAATATTAAAAAGAATAGATTACTGGATAGGGGAAGAGGAAGGAGTACATATGGAAATGAAAGTGCAGTAGAAACAAACATCAATGAAAACCTTTTACTTAAAAAAATAAGAGGGAAGATGGGTATAATGAAAGGAGGGGGCATAACTTGGCTCATTTTGTGATTCAATTATATTTGAGTTTGTTTTTTAAAAGGAAACTCACATGTGCCAGACAATTAGGCATTTCAGCACTGTGTAATAAGAACCACGAGTGAAACAACTGCTTTAACTTCCCTAAAAAGACAACTTGTCAGCAGCAATTCTCAGACACCCATTTCTATAGACATAAACATTTTTGCAGTGGCACCCCTTTATATACTGATGATATGGCCATAACTAAGCCTCTCCTTGAAGGCTCACCATATTATATCAGACTACATGGATCTGTTTTTCAAGGGACAGGGTCTAAGTCACGTTCTGTAAGGATATGTGTAACAACAAGCCTTGTTATGAGGCAGTTCCAAAATTTACTAGCTCAGTCTCGAGAAGCAATAGAAGATTTCAAGTATTATCCTCACCTGGAAGATGGCTCACTTTAATCTATTACAATTCTTCTCTGTCTCCAGTTCTTTAAGGAGGGAATAAAAGCAAACAAAATTTGTGTGGAGTCTCAATAACCCTTTAATTCACTGAATTAAGGATTTCCCAATTAGAGGCCAAAGCAGGTGTAGGAAAAGAAATGTGTGAGTATTTATTTTCTGTTTAAAGACATTTTGGATTAAAAGATATTGGAATGGATAACACCACAAAATTAGTTTCTGCTGTGATGGCAAGGTGAGGGCTTCTGCTGTTGCTAGGATATCCTGCCCTATCACAGCTGATCTTGACGGTGAAAATTGGTGCCTTAATTTCCCAGTGGTCCGTGCTACTTCTGACTTAGGCCTCATTCTGGTTAATCACACTGTCATTCTCACTGCAGATTGCCTTTTGACATCTTCATCTGCAAGAGGATCCTGCAGTCAAGCTTCAGTATGTGGAGTCAATTCAATGTCTCTTCAGTGGTCAAGACCTTCCCAGTGGTCTCCCTAACCTGGGATTGATAGAGGAGAGAAAGGGGCCTTAGGAAGAATACATGTTCCACTGTCAAAGCAAGATGGTATGGAAAACATTATTTCTCTTTTCCTTCAATGTAACTGTGAGTGTGAACCATATCCATGTGAAATTAGAGAGGAAATCTTGGTTCATAAGGCTAAATTGAAAAAATGTACAGAAAAGAATGAGTGATTCCATATACTGTATTTGAGAATTTCACTTTAGTAAACGTAGATTTTCTTTCCTTGAATCAATGGAGATAGAATTAAAGATTTATTTTTCAGTCACATATATTTTCCAAAATCTATTGTAATCCATGGTTCTGAATCACAGCTCTGGGTTTATATGAACTGGGTTCAATTGTGGGGACACGTCTTACAAATCAGTAGTGGGGAACCTGCAGCCTTGAGGCCACGGGTGGCCCTCTAGGTCCTTAAGTGTGGCCCTTTGACTGAATCCACGTTTTACAGAAGAAATCCTTTTATTGAGGGGATTTGTTCTGTGAAGTTTGGATTCAGTCAAAGGGCCACACTTGAGGACCTAGAAGGCCACCGGTTTCCCACCCCTGCTATAAATCATACTCAATGACTCATGAACCCATCCAGGGCTTCCCCTTGAAAACAGCAGAGTTTGGCTCAAGCCTAGGTCTCCGCAGAAAAGCAAAAGGGCCCTCTACCCCAAAGCAAGCCCTCAAGCTAACAAAACAATGGCTGTAGGACAGGCTTTATTTTACCTAACAGAAAACATGCAACAGAAAGCCTTCATTTTGAGTCCATAAACAGTGAAAGCAATTTTCTTTCCTTTCTAGTGGGCCACTACTCCTCCTTGGAACCTATACAGTCCTCCAGACTCAAATCACTACCCCAGGAATGAGAGACCTCAATAAGGGAAAAGCACTTGGGGTTGCCAGAGAGACCACCTCTTCCCTCCAGACATGCACAGCCCACAATTCATAGGCTTAGTGGAGGTTAAGGACCTCATTTGTCTCTCCATCTCATGGTTCTTTCTCTTCCAGTACGTCAGTTCCTCCTGTTCCAGATTGAGCTAGTATTACAGGCATCCCTTCATTTTCCAGGCATTCCTTCTATTTTTTTTTCCTCCAGAAATCTTAGTCCAGGAACTCAGAATTGTATAGAAACTCCTCAGTGTTGGAGAAACTCCCGGAATATCTCTCCTTGCCACCTTTCTACCAGCCCACTTTAGAGCTGCCAGCTTATGCAGGGCCTAAGAACTCTTTGCTAGGCAACTGTTGCCTTTTTTAAAAATATTGATTTTATTTTTAATTTATGAGATAAACAAAGCATTTCCATAACAGTAGAATCTAAAAGCAAGATTGTGCATGAAACTGCAAATCTGTGATGTATAACTTGCTAGTCCTTATAAACATATAAAGTTATCATATAACTTTTTTCCTTTTTTTTCTTCCCCCCATCTCACCCCAGAGATGGCTACCATTAGACACAAATGTGTGTGTGTGTGTGTGTGTGTGTGTGTATGTAAAATCATTCTATACACACGTCTATCACTTCTTTCTCTGGATGCAGACAGATACTGATGCCTTTGGTAGTACTGTTCATGGGCACGTTGCCCCTCTTCTCTTAAGTCCATATGACACCTGAAGGGGCCTTGTAGATACAGACTTCCCCTCCAAGGAACCAAGTCCAAGCCTCAAGGACCCTTTCTTATCTCTATCTCAACTCTGTTTCTGTTTTCCTTTTACATTCCGTGTCTTGGGCAACTGCTCGAGTAGCCGTGACTCAATCAATGATCTTGGAATGGAGTATTAATGGGAATACTTGTAGCTTATAGCCATATACATCTTCAATGTATGAAAAAAAAGTCCTTTTCAGGGTGGTGATGAGGACCTAAGGATAATGCCTAAGCAGTTGACTTTCTTTATTAGGGGTATGAATTCCATGTTGTAGGATCCAGAAAAGGCAAGATGATTTTAGTAAGTTGAAATTCAGTTCAACACAGCTGTTAGCTCTAGGGCTGTTCAGTGCTGGTCCCCAATTACTGGTTTTCATTCAGTTTCCTTTATAGGTGAAAGCATGGCTACTGGTAAGAATATGAGAGACCAGATCTTACCAGTGGGGGAAAGACTCCTAAGGCATAGTCAGGCATGAGAAGAAGGGTGAGTGATAATTTTATTATATATTTAAAAGAAATAATAAGTTGTACATAACAGATTTGCAGTTTCATGTGCAATCATCTTTTTGAAATTATGCTAAACTACAGAAATGCTTGTTTTATTCCATAAATTAAAAATAAAAAACAAAAATTTAAAAATCATCAAGCTAAATAAAGGTTAAGCAGGTAGGGACAGGGTTATATTAATGATGGAAAAGGAAATGCTCCTCCCTATATGCGTAAAGTTCAGCCCAGAAATAACCTGCTAGTCTTTTTTTTTTATCCCTTTGTCCTATGTTCACTGATGTGTTTATTTTGAGCTATTGTCATCATTATCATTATCTCACTTGTCTATAATACTTTCTTACAGTCAATCAGCAATGGAAGCAGATAGGGATATGTTGGTGAATGTTTATCAACCAACTCTTGGGGGAGGGGGAGATAATATATGCAGGATACACTTTTAAGTTTAATTTGCATTATTAACATTTTCTCTATTGCTTTCTTAAGCTTAGACAATTAACAAAACAACAAGTCAAGTTTCCAAGATATAAATGTTCACCCTGAAAATTTAATAATCAGCTTTCCCTAGCTCAGATGAGCTCGACTCCAGCACACCCCCAGTAGTAACACAGGTATTATTATACTCATTTTGCAGATGAGGAAACCAAAATTAAGGGAGCTGAACATAACTAGGAAATAGGTGCATAGATTCAGAGTGCTGGAAGGGATGCTAGAAATCATCTAGTCCCAAATTAACTCCGTGGTGGCTCACATAGTCATGTTGTAATTATTACCTGCTGAGATGGCCACAGCACCTTCATTCTGAATTCAAATCACAATATTTTGGAGTCAGAGCTTGTAGGGAGAAAGTATGTGTAGTGAAAACAGCACAGTAGAGGGCCTTATTTTGAATCCAGGCCCTGATACCTAATGCAGTCAGGATTTGGGGCAAATTGGGGCTTCGATTTCCTCATCTGTGAAATTGTTGGACTGCATGATCTCTTAGATCCTTTCTTCTCTCCCCTCCCCTCATTATGCTGATGAATCAGTTATGAGTTAGAGGGAATGTGACTTATCTAAAGTCCTACAGCTAGTGAGGGGCAGGGCTGGAACACAAATGTATGTCTTATAATCTCTCTGCTTATGTTTCTCAGATCTACTTATCCCACCCTAACCACTCTGCTGACCTGTTTTGAATCTCCAGCTGTCTCTTAGACCTCCAGGACTGGATGTCCCAGCAACATCTTAAACTGAACGTATCCAAAACTGAACTCATTGTCTTTTTCCCCAAACCCTCCCCCTTCCAAACTTCCCTGTTACTGTGGAGAGTGCCACCATTCTTCCAGTTGCCCAGGCTCACAATCTAGGGGTCATTTTTGTTTTCTCCCCTTTCTCAACCACCATATATAATCTCTAGCCCGGTCCTGTTGATTCTAACTTCATAACATCCCTTGCATATGTCCCCTCCTCTTCTGTGACACTGCCACCACCCCAGCATAGACCCTGACCACCTCATGCCTAGACTACTGCAATAGCCTTCTGGTTGGTCTGCTGGCCACAAATCTCTCCACACTCCAGTCCATTCTCCATTCAGCTGTCAAAGTGATCTTCCCAAAGCATAGGTCTAACCATGTCACCCCTGACCTCCCTACCCCCAATCAATAAACTCCAGTGGTTCCCCATAACCTCCAGGATAAAATATAAAAATCCTGTTTGGCATTAGAAGCCCTTTATAATTTGCCTTCCCCATACCTTTCCAGTCCTCTTATACTTAACCTACCCCCCCCCCACAACATATACTTTTCTATCCAGAAAGACTGACTTTGTTGTTCTTTGAACAAGACACTCCAAGTATTTTCACTGGCCATATTCCATACAAGGAATGCTTTCTTTTCTTATCTCTGCCTTGTGCTGGCCTAGACTTCCTTCAGGTCTCAGCTAAAATTCCAACTTCTATAAGAAACATTTTATGACCTTTCTTAAAATTCTAGTGTTTTCCCTCAGTTGATTATTTCCAATTTATTCTGTATGTAGCTTGTTTGTACATAGTTGTTTGCACGTTGTCTTCCCAATTAGACTGAGATCCTTGAGAGCAGGAATTGTCTTTTACCTTTCTTTGTATAACCAGTTCTAAGCACAGTTTCTAGTATATAGTAGGCACTTAATAGATGTTTATTGACTGATTACACAGCCCCTGATTCCTATTGAAGAGGCAGCATGCTACAGTGGAGCAAACATTGAATATGGAGTTAGAGGACCTGACCTGGGTTCAAATCCCAACCTTGTCCCTTACCATTTATATGACAATGAATAAATAACTTAACTTTTCTTTTTCTCAGTTCAATTTATTTTTCAAAAAAAATTTTTATTTGTTTTGATCAACCAAAATCCACCTTCTCATTCCCTCCCCCCTCAACTGAGAACACAAGAAAAACAAAATCCGTTACAAACATGTAGAGGAAATCAAAGCAAATATTCACGTTGGCCATGTTAAAAAAGAAAATTGTCTCATTCTGCATTCTGAGTCCTACCCCTCTCTATCAGCCGGGGGGTAGCATATTTCATTATTGCTCCTATTTCTTGACTTCAGACTTAATACTACTGCTAGATTCTGTAGGACACTTCTAAAGGGAACACCTGGTCTGGTCCTACTTGGGGGTATTTCTTGAGTATTGTGTCATTCCAGGATCTCAGGGAAAAGCTGGTAGCCTGCACGTTTTCAGTGCTGCAAAAATGGTTTCCTCTAGAGCAAAGTCTGATTGCTGCCTGCCCTCTCTGTGTCTGAGCTCCCCTAATTACTGATCTGGATTTGCGTCTGAGCAAGAGTAGACTGCTTTGGACCCAGCCCCTATCAGCCAGCTAAAAACTCATTTGGTTCAGAGTGGGAAAATTGTAGGCTTCCCTTTGGTTTGAGTTTCCCTTGCTGGTTATTCCTCTGAAACCTGGGCTAGATGCTGGAAATGAGATTGCTTGATGGCAGGAGTCTGAACCACTCCATTGCTGCTGTGGGCTTCCGAGCTTCCTCCTTCCTCAGTGGAATACCACCGTTGTGCTCAGGTTCCTTCCCCAATCTTCTCTGTATCTGTGACTCAGAACTGGGTAGTGAGTAACAAAGGTGCCAGTTTATACATGTCCTCATCATAATGCCCTTGTATAATTTTGGGGGTGTGCCATAAATATCTGGGACCTCCTCTTGCCCTAATGCACAGCCTCCCCTTGGTGTCTACAGTACTCTTGAAGCAACGCTCCAGGTCAGTTTCCTGTAGCCAGTGTTTGCAGATTTCCCTGCCTTTCTACTAATGCTGAGCTTGGCTAGACAAAAGAATCACAGTAAATTTTCCAGATCTGTTTAGAAGGGAACTCACTGTACTGTGAAACCATGAGTTGGTTTCTTTAGCAGTAAAATGAGGGGGTTCAACCTAATTAAGGGTGTCAGACACTGGGCTGCAGTCAGTCAGCAACATCTCTATGTGAAGCCTGAACCAGATCAAAATATAATTAGGAAATTTTTAACAAAATAAAAAAAAACAATAAAACTTAGATAACATTGCATTTTAAAACAGTCAATATACAGCCAGCAGGGATCCTTTAAGTACAGATTAGTGGCCTCATTTCTATTTGAGTTTGACCCTATTGGACTAATTGACCTGTGGAATCCATTGACACTTTAACTATGAAATCTTTTTATTATATCACACTTTTCTTGGAGTAATGAAATCACATGCTTGATTATGAATCAGTGTTGCTCACCCCTAAATAAATGAATGTATATGAAAATCCCTTTGAAATGTAGAAAGTAGTATAAAAATTGGTATTTTTTCAGGGCTTGCTGCAGATATGAACTGGGTATGCAAGACTGACTTCACTAGAAGGCAAGGGTATATGCTATTGTCAAAAAAGAATGACTTTTTGTTAAAAGCAAAATACAGAATCATAGATTTTGAACTGGAAGTGGTCTTAGACTTCATCTAGTACAATCTACCCCCTTACCCCTCTGCCATTTTGCAAATAAAGGAATTATGGCCAAGAAAGGCTGAGTGATTTGTTCAAGGTAACACAGGGAGCAAATAGAAAAGTCAAGATGAAAATCCAAAACTATGATTTCAAAGTGCTTATTCTACTTCACTACATATGTTTAAGAGTCCAGGGACCTCAGAGAATATATGAGTACTGAGCATATTCTGAAAGTCAGATTGCCCTAAAAGGAACTGCAAAATTCATGAATCTTTTCCCATGGTAATTGACTCCTCCTATTGTGACTGGAAAGATCATTGCCTTTCACCAAAATTTTGTGTACATATGTATGTATATACATATGTGTGTGTGTGTGTGTGTGTGTGGAGAGAGGGAGAGATTTGCACACATGCTTTGCAACTACCACAATAATAATAGCTAACATTTACATCAAGCTTTAAGGTTTGCAAAGTGCATATAAATTTTATCTAATTCGATCCTCACAACACTTAAAGGTACTATTATCCTCCCCATTTTACAGATGGGGAAACTGAGGTTGAAAAAAGTTAAGTGGTTTGCCCCCTGGGTCACACAGCTAGTAAGTGTGCGAGGCAAAGCTTAAACTCAGGTCTTCCCAACACCAGGTCCAGCATTTCCATCACTTTGCTATGTAATAGACTATCAGGTTCAAGCCATTGTCCAGTTGTGTGACCTTGACCAAATCACTTACCCCAGCAGGTTTCTTTCCTGTAAAATGAAGGGTTTGGGCTCAATGAATTCCAAAGTCCGTTTTATATCTAAGATTCTATGACTAAACCAAGCCTCCTGTACTGTAGGTGAAGACTAAAGGAATTTTAATATATAGATGGTCTTCATTTGCATGTCAAGGGTTTCAGGTTATCTAGGTTGTGTTTCACAATTCAGAAACTGGACCATTTTCTAAAAGAAACTACAGTTATGAGAATATGATTAAAAAAACAAAACCCTGCAACACCCACTTACAAGTTCACTCTCAGATTATAATGTTCCCTTCTTCCCCCTCAAAAAGAAAACTAATATATCAGGTGGGGGAGGAGGGTCTGTTGTTTTCTTAAGAATTTTATACCAAAGTAATTGGGGTCTTTTTTCAACAGCCCATAGAGACAAATCCCTTATGGAAGACAGAAGACAAGGAAAGGGATCTGAATACCAATCAGATAGGAGGTTTGAATAAACCTGAAGTCAGTCAGAGGTCTTTAAAGCAAGAGTAGATACATGCTAGTAAAAGACAGTAGGGCTATCAGACTATGTACGGCAGCCTAGTTTTGCTGCTAAAGTCAGAATTGAAACCAAGCTTGAAATTTCCCGTTGGAAGTACAATTTGAAGATCTCTTTTATTGATGGCTGGTGTGATGGCAAATGGGATGCCAATCAACACAGTTTCTAACTCTCCATCTTGCTGAAATCCACAGAGTTGAGCTCCTCTCCTCCTCCCCCAACTTTGATCCCTTAGAATAGATTGTTCCCAGACCATGCCATTGCTTTGATTTCTCTAATTCAGGAGGCTGGTGGCTGCTGTTTAAATCTGCTCTCCAGATACTAGTCACTTAAAATACACAACTTAGCGGTCTTGCTCTTTTTTTCCTAGCATAAACTTCATCAAAGATACAAAGCTGAATGTAATCTGAATAAGGGGAATTGGTTAGGCTTCTGGGATACAGGGTACCTGGAGCAAAAGGAGCCATGGACCAGAAATTGGGCTCCCCTCCACAGAGCCCACCCCAGCTAGTTCCTTGCCCTCCTTCCTTATTGCCCTATTGATTGCCCTCTTTCATTGACAACGAATGCTGCACTTGAGGAAAAAAGATAAATGACTGTAAGAGTTTGCCCTGACCCCCTTCCTTCCTGCTAATGACTGAGAAAACTCATAATACTGGATTTGGGGATCAGTAGTAAACATACCTTCTGGTGTATAAACAAAAGGGAATTGAAATGAACAGGAGGGAAAAAGGCAAATGCAAATTACAGGCATCTCTGAAGCCATGTCCTCCAATAAATCCCCTCCTCTCCTGCATTTTAAGAAACTCCCTCTTATGCTTTTAAAATCTAAGATGGCCTGTTGACCTTTTCATTTTAGGGAAGAAAGGGGTTGGGGCCACTACCACTTTTAGAAAGCTAAGGCGCTTGCTCCAATTATTAAACTACATAGACCTTAAGTAGGAAAAGTAGTTCAGGGAAATACTATTCATTACATAAGATATTCTTTTTGAAGAGCCCATTCATATTTCTCTCACTATCTTCTTATTTCTGTAAAGATTCTTTCCTCCTGAGCCCTTAGAAAGATAATTAGCTCAGTGTAATATTCTGAAAGGACTTCTGAAATGAAATAACATTTTAATAATACTATAATAATAATTATTAATTAATTGGTGTTCATTTTAACAGCAACCTCTAAGGGGCAGTGCTAGTAGGGTGGCCATATAGAGGTCCAGAGAAAGGGGAAAAGTCATTGAATACCAGGGAAAGTAGGATTGAAATAGGAAATAGCAAAAATTTTTTACAAAACACTCCAAAACAAGTGCACTGTTTGACACAAAATTGATGTAAATGCCCATTTTCCCTATGTCCTATCATGGTTTGCCTTAATGCATCAACGACACTTGCCATTCCCCAAATGATTGCGTTTTTCCCTGACATACATTTTGGTAACCTAGATTCAAAACCCTTTTGGCTTATGGAGAATTTCAAGGACTGCTTCCAGCTAAGCCTATGTTTCCATGATCAATGCCAGTCAGGTGGACACAATTAGTTTTTCCAGTAAATCCCACATGTGTGCTCTCTAGTTTTTAATCCATGGATCCCTACAGAGCAAGCTGCTTTTAACTGTTTACAATCCTTACATTCTGAATAGATGTAAAATCTCCATTGATTTAAGCTTAGGGACATTTTGCTTGTTGTTAGGCACAATGCAACTAATAATTCCAGTTGCAATACATATATATATATATATGTATATATATATATAAGCACTATATATAAAAGCACTATATACATATACATCTATACATATACACATATATGTATATGTGTGTGTGTGTGTGTGTGTATATATATATATATATATATATATGTATGTATATAAAAGCACCAAACATTCCCAGTCAACCAAGGCATCTGAAATCATGGAGAACCTTCTAGCATGAAAGAGAACAATTTATTTCCTTTCTAATTTCAATACAACTGACAATATTTGTGATTGAGAATATGGATCTCCAAGACATCCATGGCCATAGAATCACTTCACCATTTTTCTTGGACATGTTAAAATACTTGCATATAGTAATTACAGGATCCTAATAATTTGCTGATGGGTTTGCCTCGACTTACACAGTATCTATGTCTGTGATTTGAGGAAATATCTCATCCTAATCTATAGTTGTATGTAGAAAAACATAATTAATAAAGATGATGATTGTGATGATAATGACCGATGGGGGAAGCAGTGCATTCAGAGCACTGCTCCAGCACTTAACCAGCAGTACGGATTGCTGTACAGCAGATAAATTTCAGGATATCTATGTCATTTTCGAGACTGGCAGTAATGGACAGTGTTAGCTGTGCCACCATCTGTTTTTTGAGTCACATATAGATGTGGCAAACATGTCAGTTGAAAAATAGAAGCAGGGACAATCTAGGTGGTTTTTGCCACCATGTACAATAGCCTTCTTTTCAGTTTGCTCTCCTTGTCTAAAGAAAAAAACTGGAGATGATAGGAATAATGCTACACTGGATCTATAAAAGGCAATGGGGCTGCAACTGAGGACCACCTTCAACTAGGGATGTGGCTGGGCAAAGAAACCCCTTGATCAATGGTGTGATTTTTATTGGCAAGACCAATAATGTTCCCGTACACACCATCTTTCCCCTTCCCCAACCCCCACAATAGCAATAGAACTGACAATAAAAAAAAATATGCCCTAGGCTTTCCTATTTTTATTATTAGTTCTATGGCACCGTAAATGTACATAGAGATGTTCAGTAAATGAAATTGTGCCAAATGCCAAACCAAGTCCCTGCCCCAAAGATCTTCTTGCCTTAGGGCATCAGCAGGAGCAGAACAATTTAAGACAAACAAAGAGCTGGAGAGCTAGACTAGGTGAGGGTTTAGGAGGCATTGGCCTTGGGGAGAAGGGAGGATTGGAAAGGTGGGAAGGGAGAGGAACTAGAGACCAAGAAGGGGAACAGAATGTCACCCTTTAGGAAATGGACCAAAGTCATAGAAGGATTGAAAGGAAGATAGTTCAAGCAGAGTAAAACAGAGAAACTGGGTGTGTCAAAAAGCAGAGGGTCAGGCATTCTTGTTACCAAATTAAATAAACTTTGAAAAGCAAAGACAGGAGTATAGGCTTTTGATATGAGAGTGAGAGGAATTGATTAGGAGGGAGAGAATCCACCAAACCCACACTCTTATTTCAAGCATCCTGGACTGTTTACTGTGTTAAACTGAAGACAGACTTTTCTGTCAGATGCAAGTGTAAATATAGGACGATAACTGGAAATACGTGAGGTTAAATACTGAGGAATTGCTGAGTAGTAAAGTGAAGAGACATAAATTACAGGAAAGGCTGCCCTTGAATGGATGCATTATGCATAATAATGAAACATCTAGAAAAAAGCAACAAAAACTATCATATTAAAGGTTGGTCTTCAAGGAGTAAAACCAAGCAAAATTTTAAGACTGGATAAGTATAAGAGAGGCAGTGTGGTATACTAGATAGAAAACAAACCTCAGAGACAAGAAAACTTGGGTCCAAATGGTGCCTCTGACACGTCTGGATTTGTGAACATGGGTAAATCATTTAACCCTTCAATGTCCCAAACAACAATTCAAAATTGTTAAATTGTAGAATAGGTACTATCTGGGGCAGCTAGGTGGTGTAAGTGGATAGAGATCTGGACCTGGATTCAGGAAGAGATGAGTTCAAATCTTGCCTCAGAAACTTATTAGCTATGTGACCCAGATCAAGTCACTTAAATTCTATCTGCCTCACTTTCCTCATCTGTGAATTGTTAATAATAATAAGTAGCCCATATCTCCCAAAATTGTTATAAGAGTAAAAGAAGTTAATATTTGTAAAATTACTTTGTAAAACTTAAAGTGTTTTATATATGCTAGCTTTTTTCAGTATTTTTTCCTTCTATTTTTCTGTTTGCATTGATAGAGGGGGTATACTGCACCAATGAAATAATAGGTCCTGTCCAAAAAAAAAAGGCATAAATTACAGACCGTGAGGTTGTTTTATCTCAGGTATATCATTTGTTTTTAGGTTGGTTTGGAGTTTATTAAGGGAATTCAATATAATTCAGCAAATTGGCCAAACCCTATGGGCTCAGAAAGGTGATAAGAGACATGAAAGATAGGAGGGGTGTTGGGTATTTACAAAGCAAGCGTATGATGCCATCCTTACTAATTGAGATGGCAATATACAGACACACGAAATGATAAAACAATAATGCAAGGAAATAAATGATTATATCTAAATACAGGGAATAAGCTTTATATGCCTCATGAATTCAAAGTTCGTTGTGAGTTACCTTAACTGGGGAAGGTTTTGTAGGGAAGGTAGGACTTAAGCTGGATCATAGGAGATGAATCCATAGGATTCTCCTATAATCCATAGGAGATGGATTTGGATTGGCAGAGAAGCACAAGAGAAGGGAGGCTGTTCCTGGAGGGAGAAACAGCATGAATAAAAGACTGGAAGAGAAGCATGGTGTTTGTGCACAGAAGAGTGATGAAATGAAATTGTCTGATACCAATACCCACTGATGTGCTGCTGAATTTTTAACAACCTGCTCTCTTAAAAAAAAACTGTGACACACTTTCAAGTTTAATCTGCATTATTAACATTTTCTTAAGTCTAGACAATCTGCTATTCAGTTGTGTCCGACTCTTCATTACCGCATTTGGGGTTTTGTTATTTTTTTATTTTTTTCTGGCCAAAGTTCCTAGAGAGGTTTGCCATTTTCTTCTCCAACTCATTTTACAGTTCACAAAACTGAGACAGATAGGGTTAAGTAACTTGACCCAGGGTCGGGCAGCTAGTAAGTGTCTAAGGTCAGGTTTGAACTCAGGCCTTCCTGACTCCAGGCCCAATACTCTACTCATTGTGCCACCTAACTGCCCTAACACTGCCCCAAACAATCTATAAAACAATAAATCATGCTCTGATTTGTAGTGTTTGCCGATTTCTGAAGTGTAAATACTCACATAGAAAATGTAAAAATTGTTTTTTTCTAGCCAGTTTGAGGTGACTTCAGTAAACTTCTTCAACATCCATGGCTATCCTCTGTTTCATTCTGCTTGGTCATCTGGTAAACATCCATGAGTCACCTAGGAACAGCGCCAAGGGAGGAGCAATGGATAGAATTATCTAGAGGTATAAAAAAATAGAGTGCCATACCTCCTAGCTATTAAGAATACTTAGTTAAAATAGATACTACGACATCATTGTTTCTATGGTACAGAAGTACCAATGTTTCCCAAGTTTGCCACCCTGGGAAAAAGTTCCTATCGTTTCACCCTAGCTATAGCTCTGTCAAATGCTATTTTTAAAAAATCATAATATTGAGGAGAGGGTCTTATAATAATAGTTTTAGGGTAGAGATAACTCTGATCTTCTCTCAATGGAGAAATGTTCAAAGTGAGATTCCCTAGCTATTGGTATTGGAAATGGTTTTAGTTAATATTGTTTTTGAGTAATTTAGAAGTATACCACAAAATCTCCAAGGTTACAAAGAAATAGCATTAACCTTCTTGATTAGGAAATGCTATGCTGCCAGGGATTAAGTCCATAAATATAATCAAAAGCTCTGTTACTAAGCAGAAAAGCAGCAGGTAAGTTTAGGATCTTGATACTTACAGCTAGAAAGGACATTAAAGATCATCTGATCCAATGTCTTCACTTTACAAAGGAAGAAACTGAGGACAAGGGAGGTTCATTGACTTGTCCATTGTCCACACAGGTCATAAGTGGCAGAGCTGGGATTCAAACTTAGATCTTCTAACTAATTTTGTATTATTTCTACAGCATTGTAAAATGAGTACCTGAAAAAAAATCATATTGAATGTAGAAAAAGACTACATGTAATATACTTATAAGTTGATTTGCTTTGAAAAAACAAATGTGTTCCAGGAAAAATAATCTAAAAAAATAAACCTTTCACATCCTCCTAAAAGGTAGACTATTCAACTTCTGAGGTTGACATCATGGAGAAAATCTATGCTCTTTCCCAAAATATTAATGTTCTTGTCAGAGATAAAATATGATGATGATGATGGATATTTAGAGCTAGGTGACCTTAAAGGCCATCTAGTCCAATTCCCTCATTTTGCTATAAGGAAACTGAGGCCCAGAGAGGTTAAATAATTTGTCCAAAGTTATTTAGGTAGTAAGAAGCAGAGTTGGAATTTGAATCCAGTTATTCAGACTTCCAGATCCATCATTCTTTCCATTGTACCACCCTGGCCATGATGACCAATCACAATGTTGGGCTTCATGACCACTGGACTGTGGCACTTCTTATGCTCTTCTATGGAGGGCAACAAATACTGTGTAGACTAGGGTAAGGAAACTTCTGTATATATAAGCTATCTATCAGCTTAATAGTTGAATAGTAGCTCACAGCTCTGTGCTATGAAATAACATGCTTCTCTAGTTGCCCACTCCCTAACTAGCACCCTCATATTAAACAGTCCACCCTCCACAACCAGTTGGAATCTATTGGCCACTTGTCTCCTTTGAGGACAAGTTTCAAACGACAAAGAAAATGATACCATATAAGGGTTCTTTCGAGGTATGAAAAAGAGCTAGAAAACCACAATTTTCAACATCAAGGGGAAATTGCTTATGTGGCTACAGATGCCAATATTAAAAGGACTACAAGAATAATTCATAGTTCTTTAGAGTCAGTTGGGACCTTGGGGATTGTCTGTACATACACACACTTCACAGGTAAAGAGACTGAGGCCTAGAGATGAGGAGTGACTTACTCAAGGTCACATAGCTACTTATTGGAAGAACTCAAATTTCCTGGCTCCAAATCCAGGGGTCTTTTGACAACACTTCATCTCTGTAGAAGATAGCTGTGGATCTCTGTTCCTCTACCGCGGGTGTGCCAATCATAAGTATGGGAATGGGGATAAGCCAGCCACACTGATTCAGTGATTTCATGGGCCAGACAGAAGAGTGTTAAGAATAGAAAGATCATTTAATTTCATTGATGGGCACCATTTGGAACAGATTGAAAATAAATGATATATTCAGCTTGGTGGTAAATTTGTCACATAGAAAATCAAACTGAACTTGCAATGTGTCTCCATATATTTGGCATGGTATGGCTTAAACAGGCATCTGGTCATTCAATACCTACTTCGTATTATTGGCTGGCCGACTCTATCACCATGTTATACTGGACAAATCATCTCATTGTTTCATTCTGGCCATCTACAAATAGGGAGAGAGACTGGACCTGTGACTTCCTGGTGAGGAAACTACCTCTACCAGTCCAGATTGATGTTCTCTCTGTAACTTATAGTCCTAGGTGATAGTCTAATACAATGAAAAGTTAATTGACTTTCCAAAGAGCACACAGCCAATATTGCAGAGGTACAACATGAAGTCACATTTTCCTGGGTTCTTCATTAATGCCATTCTGAATGTTCATTCTGTTGTTGTTTAGCTGTTTTTCAGTTGTGTCCAATTCTTTATGACCCCATTTGGGGTTTTCTTGGCAAAGGTAATGGGGTACTTTGCCATTTCCTTCTCCAGCTAATTTTACAGATGAGGAAACTGAGGCAAACAGGGTTAAGTGACTTCTCCAGGATCACACAACTAGTAACTATCTGAGGCCAGATGTGAACTCAGGTCTTCCTGACTTCAGGCCCAGTGCTCCATCCACTGCACCACCTAACTGCCTGCCCATTTAACATTCTAGAAAGGAAAGAATGATAAATTCCCATAACTGAAATGTAGATTCCCTGAGAACAGGGACTACTTCATTTTTTGGTTTTGTATCCTCAGCACTGTGCCATTGTGTCCTTTACATAGTAGACATTTAATAATGTTGAATTGAACTAAACAGAATAAATTTCCCTACTTTTTTTTTTAAAAAAAGGCTTAAAATGTATGGTAAAATGCTGATTAGTAGTGTTATTTTCATAGTAAAAAATTATTTAATTTAATTTATTATAAATAACATAAAACATACGTAAATATTAATTTATTATGATTAATTTATTTTATTTAATGCCTTAAGATTTACCGTTGGACTTCCTTCACAACCACTCTACCAGGTAAATACTGCCAGTATTAGTACTACCTTTTTGCAGGTAAGGAAACTGAGTCTCTGAGAGATTGAGCAATTTGGACAATTTATTTAGAGCTGAAAGAAACATCAGAGGCCATAGTTTAACACCCTCATTTTGAAGATGAGGAAAGTGAGACCTGGGAGGGTTCTGTGACTTGGGAAAGGTCACACAAGTAGTAACAAGTCCTCTGACTCCAAATACACCTTTCCTTCTATTGTACCTTTGAGTCTCTCAGGATGTGGAGTCATATAACTAGTAAATGTCTGAGATGGGATTTAAACTCAGGTCCTCTGACCCTAAGCTCAGTACTCCTTCTACTCTACCATGCTGCCTGGCTGTTTTCAATACACAAAATATCAGTGTATCCTACTGTGAGGTTTAGTTTTAGACAAAGAGATGGCTACTAAACTTCAATAAAGGTCACCATCTTTCTTTATTAGAACTTCACGGCCTTGCATGCAACGCAACCTTAGGAACAACTACACTGCCGCTGTGATTATCTAGATCCTCATGCCTCACCCTGTCCTTAAAATGGATTTGGGGGAAGGGAAAAAGCAAGTAACCAGTCCATGAAAGGTTCCCACGGGGAAAAAATATAACCTGAAGGAAGGCAGCAGAGCTCACTGTTCATCCCTTCCTTAAACATGAATTAGATATAATACTGAAGGCATCACATCTTCCAGGGAGAAACAAAAATTTCCATGAAGTGCATTCCCTTCATCTTTTTTTTTTTTCATAAATGCACCAGGCAGCCTATTATCTGTGCTTTCCTTCATATGCTGTGATTATGTGTTCAGTAAATAGCATCGAGACTGTAAAGACTTTGTTGTGAAATCAAGCAACATTAACTCATTAAGTCAATAATTCATGGACTCTTTTATCTAAAGTGGCAACATCACACCATCAATTCACAAAACAGCCACTTCTCTGAAGTGTATGGGATGATAATAATGGATTTTCTAACAATACACTCTCAAAGCAAGGTCACTGTGCCCAGATGCGGTGGACACTGGGATCTGACCTAGGTCAGCAAAACAAGCTTTATTATTGAACCTAATTATGAACTATCAAGATAATGGTCTAGACTAAACTGTTTCCTAGGGGATTATTTAGAAACAAGGAAGCCATTGCTGTTCTAAATCTACTGTACACAGCAGTACCTGTAATCTTACAGGAATTACTTTTGCTATGCCCAGAGTACTGTAGGTTATAAAACCTTTTGGAATCTCTCAGGAATATTAATGGTATTATAAATGGTATTTATGCACCTATGCCACCCATGTCACTTTTAGAAAACTCTTTGCTGTCTACTTGTCTTTGATACAGTTATTTATAGTCATACAGAAGATAGAGACCATGATGAAATAGAAATTTATATGTAGTTATACAGGTATCTTTCTCTCATTTTTTTCTACTGCATATATGGAAATATATATTTTATTTGATATTTGTTAAATTTAGAATAAAAATAAATTTAAAAATATGTAGTTGGATTGGTCACTGCGCTACATTAATTATAAAAGGAATGAAGGGGAATATTTATCTTCATTAAGGAGGTATTACTCCTAGGACTAAGGAGATGACAGTTCTGTTGTACTGTGTCTCCATCAGACTATATCTAGAGGATCATATTCAGTTCTAGAAGCTGCATTTTGGGAAGGTCATTGCTAATCTGGAAGGCATCCAGAGGAGGGCAAACATTTTGGAGAAGGTCCTCAAGTTCCTGCCACATGAGAATTAGGTGAAGGGACTAGGAATGCTTAGCCTGGAGTAGAGAAGACTTGGGGAGGGTGACTGACAGCATCAAAGACGTCAGAGAGGACAAGAAGGATGAGGATTGAGAAATAACCGTTAGTTTTAGTGATCAAGAGATCATTGCTAACACAATACTGTTGTCAGGCAAATGTCCCAATTTTCAAAAAAAAATGAAGACAAAAGAAATTGCAAAGTACAGGTGAGTGAGATTGACTTTGGTTCCTGGGAAAATTCTAGAATAGAATCATTTAAAAAAGATAGTTGATGAACATTTTAACAAGAAAGTCATGATTATTATAAAGAGACTGCATGGCTTCATCAAGAACACATCATACTAATTTCAATTATTTTTTGACAGGATTACTAAATTAGTAGATTAGGGGATATAGTTTACTTAGATTTTAGCAAAGCTTTCGATAAATTATTTCATATAATGTCATGGAGAAGATGGAAAGATGTGGACCAGATAAGACTAGATAAGAATAGATGAATTCAGAGCTAGTTGGATGGCTGAAGAGAAGTCAGTGAGTCAATGTCATCCTGGCAGGTCTTTAGAGGAGTACTCTACAGATCTGTACTTGGTGTTTTTCTTTTTTATCTATGGCTTGGATAAAGACATAGATGGAATTGTCATTAAATTTGTGGAAGATATCTAGCCGAGTAGGATCACTAACACAATGGATGATAGTCAAGGTCCAAAAGAATCGTGATTAGGTGTTGAATTGGCTTAATCTAATCAGATGAAATTCAACAGGAAAACGTGTAAAGTATTACACATGGATACAAAAAGAAACCAAACTTTCACAAGTAAAAAAGGGGAAGTCATGATCAAACAGGAGTTCTGAAAAAAAGATCTGGGGGTGTTAGTGGACTGCAAGCTCAAGTTCGATATGAGTCAACAATGTCATGAAACATCGAGTGAAGCTGAATTGATTCATAGCTGTGTTAACAGAGAAATGGGAAGTTGATGGCCTTTCCATATACTGCCCTCATTGGACTTCATCTAGAAAATTTGTTCAGTTTCTAGTGTTTCAGTTTAAAAAGGGCTTTGAAAAGCTGAAAGAGTACTCAGGATGGTGAAGGACTTTGAATTCATGTCATCTGAGGATTAGCCAAAGGAACTGAGCATGTTTATTCTGGAGAAGAAAATTCTCAGAGTGAATATGATACATATCTTTGGGTCTTTTAAAGGCCACCAAGTGGAAGAGAGATTAGATATTTTCTGTTTTGCACTGGTTGGCAAGATAAAGAGATTGCAAAGAGAATAATTTAGATGTGATATCAGGAAAAATTCTTAGGAATTCAAACTATCCAGAAGTGGGATAGAAGCCTCACATGGTGAGTTCCCTCCATGTGGAGGTCTTCAGGCAGAAGCTGGATGATCACTCGTAGGTATTTATAGCGGTGAATTCTCTCAGGTATAGATTGGACTAAATGGATTTTCTGGTCCTTTTCAACTCTTAAATTCTCTGATTCTGTGACTAGCTGGAGTCTGAGAGCCTTCCATGCTGTGATTCCAATAACTTATTTGTCAGAGTGAATATGGTTGGTAGTGACAGTATCTTATCTTGGGACCTGATAACACCATTTTATGACATTTATTTTTTTCGATTATATTAAGAGGAGTTCTGCTTACAGGTTGATTGCCAATAGATCTTTCCTACTCAGATTCATAAGCAAAAGCAGGGGTGGGGAACCTGTGGCCTTCTAGGTCCTTGGGTGCAGCCTTTTGACTGAGTCCAAGTTTTACAGAACGAATCCTTTTATTAAGAGGATTTGTTCTGTGAAGTTTGGATTCAGTCAAAGGGCCACGCTTGAGGACTTAGAGGGCCACATGTGGCCTCAAGCCTGTGGGTTCCCCACCTCTGACAAAAGTTTCATTATTGATTGTTGCTGGGACATATGTGTATCTTGCTTCGTATTTTAGGAATGTGGGAATTGGGAAGAGCAGCCTAGATTTTATTTGGGAAGCAGAGATAGTGAAAATACAAGTGATTTGGAGAGAATTTTCGCTCAATATAAAGGACTTTTTGTCTTAGAGGTATGGAATAATCTTTCTCACAAAATAGTGAGCTTCATCAGTCAGTAAACTAATACTTATTAAACACCTGCTAAGTACCATGGAGTTTTCTGAACTCAGGATACTGAGAAAAGCAAAAGGTAATCCTTCTCTCAATGAACTCACAGTGTAAAGAGAGAGATGATACATAACATCCATACATATGTGTATATATACACACATACACATATATATACATACATACACATACACAGCTATGTACAAACAAAAGCATAAATACTTTGGCCACATAATGAGAAGACAGGATTCATTGGAAAAGACGTTGATGTTGGGAAAGATTGAAGGCAAAAGGAAAAGGGGATGGCAGAGGATGAGATGGGTAAATAGTGTTATGGAAACAATGAACATGAACTTGGACAGACTTTGAGAGACGGTGGAAGATAGAAGGACCTGGCATGCTATGGTCCATGGAGTCATGAAGAATAGAACATGACTGAATGATTAAATAATAACAAATATGTAAATAAGCTGTATAAAGGATACATAGTATATGTGTTTGGGGGGAGTGTGGAGGGAGTAATTTCAGAGGGAAGACACTGACAACAATGGGAACCAAGAAAGATTTCTTCCAGAAGATGGAACTTGAGTTGAGATTTGAAGGGAGCCCAGAGGCAGAGATGAGGAGCAAGAGTATTCTGAGCGAGGAGGACAAGCCAGTAAAATGCTTGGAGTTGAAAGATGGAGTGTCTTATGTGAAGAAAAGCAGTAAGGCTTGTAACTGGATCAGAACATACATGAAGGGGAGTAAGGTATAAGAAGATTGCAGTGGTAGGATGGGATCAGGGCTTGGACAGCCAAACAGAGGATTTTACATTTAATCTTGAAGGTAACAGGGGGCCTGGTGGAGTGAGTCTACTGAAAAGGGGAGTATATAGTTATATTTGTGTTTTAAGAAAATTAACTTGACAGCTGACTGGAGGCTGCATTGGAATGGGGAGAGACTTGAGACATATATTTTGAAGTGTTTAAGCAAAAGATGGAAAGTCACGTGGCAGGGATGTTATGGAAGAGATCCCAGGTGTAGGTTGAAGGTTAGATAAGATGAAGGAGAAAAGAAGAAAACAAACATTTATTAAATGCCTACTATGTGCTAAGTGCTTTGCAATTGTCCCATTTGATCCTCACATCTCTGGAAGGTAAGAGCTATTAATTATTCCCATTTTACAGCTGAGGAAACTGAGGAAAAGAGAGGTTAAGTGACTTGCCTAGGGTCACACAGCTAGGAAATATCTTGAACTCAGGTTTTCCTGACTCCAGGTTCAGTGCTCTATCCACTGTGCCTCCTAGCTGCCTCTGAGAAGACCTTTAAGGCTCCTTCCAACACTAAGATTCCATAGTTTCATGGATCAGATTATTTTGCTTTGTATATATCCAATCTAAAGCTATCAACTGGACATGAACAAAGAACAAAATCAGTTTTGGGTTCCTTATCACCACACAAGCAATAAAACTAGTGCCTTGGGGTCCTTGCCTAACATTATCAGAAGCAGCATCTTGCTCTCATTCTGCTATCAAGAGGTGAGGGAAACAATCAAGGAATCAATCAGGGGCTATTATATTATTCTAAATCACCCAAAATTCCTTTCAGTGCTTGGCCATCTCATGGGAGCAACCAAGAAGTTCTTCATTTCCAGAGCCCTTGTAATGAGTCACCTTGTCCTTGGAGTTCCTGGAAGATTCTAGGGGAGCTCTGAGGGCATGCTCTCTGGGATAGCCTCTAAAGCCTCAATCAGCCTGACAACATTAGTTATAGTAGCTATTAATGAGCCTGATTATACACTCACTAATCCTTGATAATAGACTCCAGAAATGAATTAGAAATTTCAGGGCACCTGAGACTGAATATAGGATATTTTAATTCACAAAATGATTTCATTTACCAGCTTTAATGTAACACCAACAGACTGGCAGATATTTTAAAATTGCAAAAAGGAGGACTAGTGGATAGACTGCCAGACTTGAAGTCAAAAAGCCCTGGGTGCAAATCCCAACTCTGTCTAGTTATATGACCATGGGCAAGATATATTTCTTATGTGGCCTCAGCTTTTTCAAATTCAACATGGAGCTAATAATACCCATTGTACCTAATTCACAGAACTATTGTAAGTGTCAAATGAGATCATGTGTATAAAGTGCTTTGTGAACTTTAAATGGCAATAGGACACCAGTGAGGAAAATGATTACAACAAAATCTCAGTACAGGATGTCCCTGAGCAAAGCTGAGGTTATGAAAGCACCAGAACAAAAGAAAGTTGGTCCATGGCTTCAGTCACTGGTCCGGTGAGCAGAAATTAGCGATTGAGATGGCCCCCTAAAATGAATACAGACCCAGACTCACTCTAATCAAATGTTGGTTTATAAAGTATATGTGTGTATTATATACATTATAAGTTATAGTCATAACATATAAACACACATACACACACACACACATACACACACACATATATACATATAATTACATTTAGCAAGTATTTCTTGTTTCTTCATCCTCTACTCTTTTAAACTTGACAGAAGTAAATTTGATTCAAGAAAGAAATGTCAATGGAACTTCCACATGGTCTCAACCACTGTTTGAGACACACTCTATCAGCCCCGTTCAGGCTTTAATGAAGGTGTATTACAGGATTATTACATTTAATAGAGATGTAACCAGTTATAGGAGATGGCTGAATTATTGTAGTAAACATGTTCAAAGAAAAAAAATCAAATTTAAGGGAAATTATTTCATTTAAATTCACCATGTAATAGATTAATTTGAAAATAATAAACTAGAACAAAATAAAATAAAACCCTGCAATCCTGGAGCTGGAGGTCTGTGGATTTACACCTCTGTCTCTACCTTCCATGAAAAATTATTTCACTGGATTCTATGCTCTGCTATTGTTTCCATTACCCATATCTGAACCTGTGGTTAAAAAAATTAATTGCTATTGAATATCTGTCAGTTTGCTTGATATTTTTTTGAGTTCTTCATTTAACTCCATGCAATCCTCATGCTACCCAATTAATACAAAATGGTTCAGTATCTAGAAGAAGCCTTAGTAGATTCATTTCCTCAAATAAACAGGAATTTGTACATTAAGCTCTCACTCATAACCATTAGGTTAATCAAGTAATAACCAAATCATGGCGGGAACAATAATTAACCCCTTCTTTCTGCTTCCTAATAGCATTAATCATGGGGCAACTTATTTGATTAGTCCGACTTTCCTTGTTAGTGCTGTCAACTTTCCCGTCTACATTTAAACAACTAATCTGCTGCACCTCTGTCCGCCTCAGTGGAGGCTGCCTGCGTGCAAGGGCTGCAGGGTGGGGAAGATTAATTACTTAGACTTAGACTTAGTTCAATAACAACTCAGTCTCAAAGAAGCCTGGGTAACAAGGCTACAGAGAAGATTGATCGATGGTGGCTGTAGCAGCTAGGTTTGGACTGTTCTGTGGTGCCACTGTCGAAAAATGTTCCTCTTTGGATTGAGCAGAATTGAGTTTGGAAAACTCTTCTTTTTAGCAGCAAAGGATGCACATTCTCCATGAAGAAAACAGGAGAACCTGGCACCTCAAACCCCCATGCACAAAAAACTTTTTTTTTAATTTTGGAAAACTATATGCCTTATTTTGTTTCTGTCTATGGCTCGAGCTTGATTGTCTGCCAAGATTTGTGACTTATTTTTTTTTTGAAGTGGTCATGTCAACTAATGGGACAGTTTGGGGGGGATGGGAGGGGAGGGAGAGGGAGGGAAGAAGGAAAGGGGGAAGAGAGAGAGAGAGAGAGAGAGAGAGAGAGAATGAGGCAGAAACAGAGATAGTAACAGAGAGTCAGAGAGACAGAGATTGAGAGAGTAAGACAAAGAGAGTTAGAGAGAGAGACAGAGAGATAGGGACAGAGAAACAAAGAGAGACAGAGATGGAGCAAGAGAGAGAGCACATTTATTAAGTGCTTACTATGTATGTGCTAGGAACTGGATTAAGTCCTGGGGGATATAAACAAAGGTAAGACAGACAGTCCATCCCCTCCAGATCTAATGAGGGAAAAGGACAAATATTACTGGAAAATGGGGGAAAGAGGGTACCAACTTGGGCAAGCGTAGTGGAGGCTTGAGCCCCAGGCAAATGCTCACCTATCAAAACTGGGACACAAGGAGTGAAGTCCAATAAGTCGGTCAGACAGTCAATTAGCATTTATTAAGTGCTTTCTATGTGTAAATTATTGTGATAAGCTCTGGAGTTCAAGTTTCCAGACAGTCATGACAAAGAATCAGACATTTTTAAAGTTTTAAAAACTTACATTCTATTTATCATATCATCATATTTAAAAGTTCATAAAGTTTTCTGTCGGAGAGACAAACCTAGTATAGCAAAAACAACACTGCACTGGCGCTTAGAAGAGCTGATTTGAGGTCTAGCTTTGCCACTAGCTAATTGTTTAACTTTGGGGCATTTCATGTGGTCTTTCTGAGCCTCAGTTACCCCATATTTAAATTTGACTGGATATGTTCTCTAAGGTTCCTTCTATCTCTAAAACTCTCTAATGTCTGTGACTTGTGATGTGACTAGTAGTCAAAAGAATCAGGATTAGAATCCAGTTCTTTTGACTCCCATTTCACTGTTATTTCCATGACACCTATGAAAGATGTTGGAGTTTTTTGTAAAAGAGTTAGGGGGTGTGTGTATGGGCGGAGGAAGAGAGGGGAATGAGAGGCAATGAAAAAAAGGGGGATAAAAAAGGGCAAGAAGAATAAAGGCCTCTGCTTGGCCTTACACTCACAAGATGTCATGATCAAGTCATGCATGACATTGGTTTTATAAAAATGTACCCAAATTTATACATCCAAGTGAATATTTTCTTTCTAAGTATTCACCTTGTGAGTCTATGATAGGGCCTTGTTGGTTAAGGGTTTAGAATTTCCCTTCTGATACTTCTTTCAGAATCATTTTAAAAACCACACTAGACCATCAGTGATTCAATTCAATTAAAGAAGAGGTGATTAAGCACCTCCTGGGTGAGGGGCAGCCTGACTAGTAAACAGAAAGCTGACTTCAGAATCAGGAAAATGTGAATTCATACCCTACTTCTGGCGCACACTGTCTGTGTGACCCCAGGCAAGTCACTTAACTTTTTAGTGCTCTAGTTTAAAGCAAGCCTTTAAGAGAAAGTTTCTGTATCTCTGCATGAACATCAACTCAGGAGGAGCTCCCAACACTGATGTGACACAGGTCCAATCAAACCCTAACAATATGCAAGACACTATTTGAATTGTTGTTGTTTTTCAGCTGTTTTTCATGTGTCCAACTATTTGTGATGCCATTTGGGTTTTTTTCTCAGCAAAGATACAGGAGTGGATTGCCATCTCCTTCTCCAGCTCATTTTACAAATGAGGAAACTGAGGCAAACAGGGTTAAGTGACTTGCCCAGGGTCACACAGCTAGTAAGTGTCTGATGTTGGATTTGAACTCAGGAAGACACATTTTCTTGACTCCAGGTCCTAGCTGCCCACTATTTGAATAAGAATAATAATAGTAATAACTAACATTTACTATGTACTGAATACTGTGCTAAGTGCTTTTCAATTACTATCTCATTTCATTGTCTCAACAACCCTGGGAGGTAGGTGTTATTATCCCCATTTTATAGTTGATAAAACTGAAGCAAATATAAGTTAAGTGACTTACTCAGGGTCACACAGCTAATAAATGTTGGAGACCAGATTTAAACTCAGGTCTTCCTGACTCCAGGCCTGGTGCTCTATCTACAGTGTTACTTAGCTGCCTACATACAACCGCATAACCAAGTTTGATCACTTACCTTATTTAGGAGACTTGACTCTGAATTACTTTTGGCTACTTCCAAAAATGAAACCAATCCCCCAAAAGATAGAGATACTCCATCACAGTGGAGATTCAAAAAATGTGTTGCCCCTCCAGCAGAAATGTTCTTATTGGCCTCCATCTCAACTGACTTCAGTTTGATTCAATTCAACAAACATTTATTAAATTCCTACTATGTTCAAGCAACTATACTAGGCAAAAAGGGAAAAGGATAACTCCATGCTAACTGGAATGGAGTGGACTGAGCCAAGATTAGCGCCTGAAGTGACCTCTGAAAATGCAGAATCTCTGACCTTCAGGTTGCTATGGTTTATGAGTGTTTGTCACAGTGACAGAAAGACTTGACAAACCTGAGAATCGTTCATATATGCTGTCATTTTAATGATAAAGTTACAGCAATTCCTCTATTCATGAACAGAATGGGGAGTGGCCTAGAGGGCACAAGGAAATGTTTTTCTGGGGCATGGGTTCTCCCTTTCCACACCAAGGGAAATGCAGCTCAGTATTCTCTCCTTGAACAATTCCTGAACTGTTCAGAGGAGTAATTATAGTGGCAGGCAGAGTGTCTTCTACTCACAGGTGACAAGGCTAGCAAGGACTGGGAATGTTGTACCTTCTATGCCACGGTCTTGGAGCCTGAATTCTTGCTTCTCATGCTCGTAAGGGGCCTGAAACAGAACCACAGCCTTGCCCACTTTCATGTGTATTGTTACCACCTCCCTCCTGAGGGGGCCAGGATTTCCTTTTGCCTTCTCTGTACCCAGGCCCACTTTGTTAAAAAGAGATTTATTCCCAGAGACATTATTCAAAGATTCAAAGAAGAAAAGTGCTGGAACGGTCCTTGGAGATTATTTAATCTACTGTATAGTTATTTGTTATAGCTTATTATTTTAAAATTATTGCTTTTTATAATATCTAATTGGTCTATATAAATGTATTTCCTCCACCAAAGTGCTTCTCTAATATCTTATCATGCAGTGGGGATGAGAAAGTTTTGGACTTGAAACCCAGATTAGGAGGATCTGGGTTCAAATACTGCCTCAGATACTTATTAGCTCTGTGGTCATGTAACCTTTTTTAACCTCAGTTTCCTCATCTGTAAACTTAGTACAATAATAACAACCACTTCACAGGGTGGTTTTGAGGTTCAAATCTCACCAAAGATAATTATATATAATTATTATATATTATTAACTATATAAAGTGTTTTGAAAATCATGAAGTACTATATAAATGTTAGCAAGAATCATTATTGAAGGCTGTATTACGAATGCAAGCTTTGCCAGGTTCTATCAAGCAGAAAAGCCTTTTTATATAGGATGAATGAAAGATTTTGTGTGTTATCCAAGGACCAGCTGGGCTGTGATAGACTTTGAAGAAACATTGACTGGGCATTGAGGTAAAAAGAGTTCTTAGCTATCTTTAGTTGTGAATTATCTCCCAAGCCACAATGGGGTGTAAGTTTGGCTGGACACTGTTCATGGTGAGTGTGTTGAGTGAAGTAGGAAGTGTTCAGAGAAGTATTATTGGAATGTTAATGTCAAACTTAGAGTGATTCATGGTCTAAGTTAAGGAGAGCAGAATAATAACTGTACACAAGCTGAGTGTGAGTTAGCACACAAGTAGGGTTGTGTACTATGGTGCAGGTCCCCAGGCAATCTGAAGATATGTAAATAACCAGACAGTTCAGGATGACCCCTATGGTGAACCCTATAAGATAATATGAGAATTGGTGGAGCATGGCAAGATAGGTACTCCCAAATCTGTGCCTGGCCAGAGAGACCACATTGATGTTTGGCCCTCCTGTGGTCCTGTATGGAATAATTCTAGGATCTGGGAATATCAAATAAGCTTGGGTAGATGCTATGTGTGATTGACTCATGGGAAAGAGTGTATTTAGGTTTCATAAGTGGACTCAAAACCAGAGCAACAGAGTATGTGTGTGTGTGTGGGTGTGTGTGTGTGTGTGTGTGTGAGAGAGAGAGAGAGAGAGAGGCAGACTGACAGACAGTGAGAGAGAGACAGAGAGAGCAAGAAGGTGATAAAACAAAAACAAGAAAGAAGGTAAGAATGAGAGCAAGACAGAGAGAAAGAGAGAGAGAGAAAGAGAGAGAGAGAGAAAGAGAGAGAGAGACAGGCAGACAGACAGTGAGAGAGAGACAGAGAGAGCAAGAACGTGATAAAACACAAATGAGAGAAAGTAAGAATGAGAGCAAGACAGAGAGAGAGAGAGAGAGAGAGAGAGAGAGAGAGAGAGAGAGAAACAGATTTTTGCACAAATGGAGAAGCTCATCATTACAAGTTTTGGCCACAAGGTAGGTAGTGAATTTTCTGGCCATGATGATGAGAAGAAAGAACAAAATAGTTGATTGTCATTAATAGCTCCCTTTTATTTTTGTGGTGATGATGATGTGGCACAAAAGGGGACAAAGGATTAATATTCCCCTAGTTCTTAGGCTATATAAGATGCTCCAAACTAATGTAATCTACACCTTTATACCTGGGTGATTTCAATGTGTGACTGGTCACATGGGAAAATGGTGAAAACTATTAAAAAATATGATTTGGGATTAATAAATGAGAGAGCAAAGGCCTATAGTTCAGTCAGAAGCCTCACACCTGAACATGATAAATCCTTTCATTAAGCTCACCATTGGAAGATGGTTCATGCAGTGAACATCAAACAACATCACAAAGAATGAAATTGTATTGAAGAAGAAAAGAAAAGACCTGCTATTGATAGAACAGTCATTTAGAGTCAGTGGTCAAATAAAAATAAATACAAAATTAGAAGAAAGGATAAAAATGAGAAGATACTCTGTGCAATTACAGTAGTTACAACCTGACTTGTTTAAATAAGTATTAACATCCAAATGGGAAATGTATGACAATTGACTCTATCTTCATTTCTTAGGGAATTTTAATCAATTTGAAACAGTTGCCAAACTGGGGGGCCAAGAGATCCAATAAAACTCCTCAGTCAAAAAACAATTGATCTCCTTGCCAAACATAGAGTATACAACTCATCCGGAAAGCATTATGGAAAAAGGATGAGCAATTATCACATCAAAAAATAGCAAAAAGCAGTTGAGAGAAAAATGAATCTTCAGGGAAACTGGCATGAAAATATGACCCAAATGATCCTAAGATTATTTGCAGGTAAAATTGGAAGAACAACAAATAGCTATGAAATGGAATAGATCTATTGGTGAGCTCTTTTTATCAGACATAACAGTGGAATTATTATATTTGGATGGTATCTCATGTTGTTGAGTCATTTCAGTCACGTCTGACTCTTTGTGATTCCATTTAGTGTTTTCTTGGCAAAGTTAATGGAGTGGTTTGCCATTTCCTTCTCTAGCTCATTTAACAGATGAGGAAACTGAGACAAACAAGGTCAAGTGACTTGCCCAGGTTCACAAAACTAGCAAGTATCTGAGGCCAGATTTGAACTCATATCATCAGGCAGCAATGGCACTTAAAAAGATGAATCAGAAAGCATGGATGGACCTTAGTACATCCCTACAGAAGAAACATGTGGTGAAGATGGCATAATTTTAAAGATACCCAAACATCAACTTGCAAGATAACTCACAGATGGGAAAAATCCAAAGGAATAGAAAATATAAAAGCATTTAGGAGTGGAAGTGGGGAGTAACAAACAAAAAAAACCCATCAACTATTTACCCAAATGCCTTTCTCATCTATAAAAACATTATGAGAATGATTCAGTCACTCACTAGGAATGTCTTTGATGAACTCAAACAGATTAGCTTAACTATTAAAAATAGAAAAGCAAAGTGGATGAAAAATGCTTATTGCTCATATTAAATTGTGTAGTTGGGTGGGCAGTCCATTGAATCATTCCATTGGACTATTCATATCTCTCTCTCTCTCTCTCTCTCTTTGTCTCTCTGTCTCTCTGTCTTACACACACACACACACACACACACACACACACACCTACATACCCTAGCTGGCTGGCTTCTAGATATCTTTTATAAGCACTTCAAATGAATAATGAGGTAGGACAAGAACTGAAAAAGTGGAGGATATTGGGCTGGATAGCATTTGGGAAATTTCATAGTGCTTTCAAAGATCCCAAGCAGTACAATTCTGGAAAAGCTTTTCTTTTTACTATTAATATATTCCCCTGTTGATGCTATTGGTTTACCATTCATGAAAGATTCCCATTCAGAAGAATCAAGATTGTAGGTGACTCAAAGGGAGAGGGAATGATGAATGAGAGATAAATAGGCTGCAGCATAACAACCAATGAATAAACATTTATTAAGCACCTGCTATATGCCAGGTACTATAATAATCACTGGGAATACAAAAAGGCAAAAGGCAGCCCCTGCCCTCATGGAGCTTACACTCTAATGGGGGAGAAAACATGCAAACAAATATATACAAAACAAACTATCTATAGGATGAATAGGAAATAATTAACAGAAGGAAGGCATTGGAATTAAAAGAAGTTAGGGAAAAATTAGAAGGGTCTATGTTGTAAATAGGTTTAAATGAGGGTTTTACATTTAATTTTGGAGGCAAGAGGGAGCCTTTGGAGTTTATTGAAGAGGGAAGTAGCATAGTCAGACGTGTGCTTTAGGAAAATCGTTGGCATCTGGGTGGAGGATAGATTGGAGTGCAGAGAGACTTGAAGCAGGAAGACCAAGTATAAGGCTATTGAAATACTCTGAGGGCTTGTACTATTGGGGTGGCAATATAGATGGAGGAAAAAAGGCATACCAAAGGGATGTTGTGAAGCTAGGAACAAGATTTGACCACAAACTGGCTCTATGGGGTGAGTTGGAGAGATAAGATGAGAATGACATTTTGATTGTGACCCTAGGGTCCTGGTATCCCGGGAGAATGGTGGTAACTTTGACATTCATAGAAAAGTGAAAAGGGGGAGGAGGAGGGTTGGAGAGAAAGATAACGAGTTCTGTTTTAGTCACCTTGAGTTTGATATGCCCGTAGGACACATATTTTGAAATGTTCCAAAGGCAACTTGTGATTCAGGAATGGAGTTTAGGAGAGAGATTAGGATTCCATTGGGGTAGAGATGATCATGATGATGTATTTGTATACTTCGAGCTTAGCACAGTGTATTTAGCATAAAATGTGTTAAAACGCATTTTCATTCATACTTCAATCATTCATTCATTCTTCTTCATCCCCACAGAGGCATGTCTTTGTTTTACCTTCTCCTTCTGCTTTATCACATAGTCCCACAAAGAAACTCAGGACCCTGAGCATGATGGATCAGTCACAGTAATACCAAGGGTCATTCTGATCATTTTTAAGTAGTCAAGGTTTTGTTTAACAATGGCTAAGTACTGGCTAAATACTAGGTGTAAACTTTACTGTCCCTCTCATTCCTTCCCTGCTAGCATGTCAAGGACTCTCATATTTTGTCTTTATAATCTTTTTATTTAATAGGATGCCTTGTGTATATAATGAAATGTTGAATTTAATTGAGTTGTTGACAGTTGTATCAATATTCAAATGGCATTTCAATAATAGGTTTTAAACCAATTAGCAATGGTCGGATCATCCTGTGGAAAATCTGCAGGAATAGTTCTACCTTGACCCTATTCAAAATATTTGGTACTCACCTTTGCATGCAGGTCTGAGAAATTCCAGTTCATCAAAACTGGCCTTGTCAGATACATGTCAGAAAAACAGACTTCTTTGGGGAAGAAAGTAATGCCCTGAAACATAAATGATTGTACCAAGTCTGCCTTAGCAAAGACGGTAGTTTGACATGCTTCCCAAATATCCTAAAAGACAGTTTTCAGAGCTTAATGAAAGTCTATTCCTTAAAAGTATATTCTCTTCTGAATTTATAAGATCATGAGGGACTGAGAGTAAGAGTGAGGTTTTTGACTCATACAAAACTTTATTGTGGCCTATAGCTGCTATTCTTTTTCATTGTGTGTATCTATACATCTAAATATAATAGAATCATAGAATTAGAACTGGAAAATACCATAGAGGTCATGAGCCATGGTCCAAACCCCTTATATTATAGATGAATACATATAGGTATGACTATAGAGACATGTTTAAATGTAAGCATATAGATATATTTTATTTTCAAAAATATCTCATTTTAGAAGTGTATACTTTATTGAATAGTGGCCTAAATTTGTACAAATATTGGTACTGTTCCTTTTGAATTTAAAAATAATTTTTGTTTCTTCTGCTTAATCTAATCTAATCTAATCTAATCTAATCATGCCATTTCTTTCTATTTAATGTTTTTTTGAATCTATCCTTTCTTCTCCATTCCCTCTGCCACCATTTTGTTCAAACTCCAATTGTCTTATGACTAAATTATCTCAGGAGCTGCTTAGTTGGTTTCCCTGATTCCAATATCCCTTGTTTTCAACTAAATGTGGCTTCCAGATTAATGTCTTGAAAATAATCTATTAATACATCAACCCCTTCCTCAAAAATCAATAGTGCTTCCCCATTTCCCATCAAATGAAGTCCAAAATCCTTTGCCTGGCTTTTAAGGTGCTCTATAACTTTGTCCCACTGTTTCTCTTCAAAGTTCTCATCAAATTGAATTGAATTAGAACAAAAATCAGAAAAAATACAAATGAAAAATGAGAAAACAATGTGCAATTAATAGAATTTTAGCTTGATATACATGAGAAATTGGTGGTACTTACAAATGGGAAATGAATAAAGAACAGGTATCAACACATGCTGTCACTACTCCTTAAGGAAGTTTAACCAATATAATTCAAACAGTTCCATAAGAATAATTAAGCCTAAGAAACTTGAGACAGCAAGTACTTAATCTCCTTGCTAAGCAAGGAGACATGGCAGCCAAGGGCAATGGTGGGTCAGAAATATATCATTTGTAAAATCTTATGGAAGAAGATTGTGAAAGATTATGAGAGCACCATCATATTTATTTTAATCAAGCATTAACAAAGGTAAAAGTAAATTTATAACAAGTTAATAAAAGTCCTAAAGCCTGGGCAACATATGTACCCTCAAACATTTAAGGATAAAAATGGAAGTATCCAGAAATGACTAGTTCTAGAATTAAACAAGGAGAGAGTGAGTTGTTTTGTCTGTCACAAATTATGCAGTGCTTTTAATTACTCCAAAGCACTGGGAAGTTTCTCCCTGGGACAAAAAAGCTCATCTTTATTCTTTAGCAGTAGTCCTCTGGTGATGCTAAATGGCATTAAAACATTAAATTCTCCTACCAAAACTTTAAGTTGTGGTCACTCAAAGGACAATGGGTAGATACATGGTAGAGTGCGGCGTATTACCAATGAAGAATTGCACAGAACAAGTGAAGTAAAACTTATTAGTAGAGAAGCTTACAACTAAAAGGGAAGATGGATGGCCGTATGGCAAGGCAGAGGGATAATCCATGGATAGTCCATTCTCCTTGAAGGCAGACATTGCTTCATTTTTGTCTTTGTATCCTTACAGCTTAGAATAGTGCCTAGAACATTACCAGTGTTTAATAAATGCTTATTGGTTTATCAGTACCCATGCAAAATCACAAGATTTGGGGAAGGCTTCCACCTCAATAAGTGGATACTTCCTACCCCAAGAAGATTCATGTAGGATGAAAAACTATGAATATGTCACAACCTGCACTGTTGGAGGGAGTGATCACATCAATGAGTTCACAGATTCATTAGAGTATCAAAGAAAATAGCACCTCAATATTCGGTAAAATTAGGATAATAGATCCTAGAATCATAAATTTAGAGCTAGAAGGGACCTTGTTGGTGTTCAGTGGTTTTCAGCTGTGTCCAACTCTTTATGACCCCATTTGGGGTCTTAGAGTGGTTTACTATTTCCTTCTCTAGCGTATTTTGCAGATGAGGAAACTGAGGCAAACAGGATTGTGACTTGCCTGTGGTCACACAGCTAGTTGAGGGCTGGAGCTCAGATTTAAACTTAGGAAGATGAGTCTTCTGGACTGCAGGTGAGACCTTCTATCCACTACACCACCTAATAACCTGATAGCTCAGAAGAGACCTTAAAGGCCATCAAATCCACCCATCTCCCATTTTTCAGAGGAGAAAACTGAGGTACAGAGAGTCTATATTTTTTTCTAAGGACTAAGAAGTTTTTGAAGTGGGATTTGAACCCAGCTCTTCCTAAATCCAAGTCCAGTGCTCCATCCACTGCAAACACATAAAAGTTTCTTGATTTCATCACTGTGGGAATCCCCTCCACCAAGGTAAATTACAGCCCTATAATGTAGCAGATAAGCCTTGAGGAGTTTCCTGAGTCTCAGAGAGGTTAAGTGACTCATCCACAGTTTTACAAGAAATATTTGTTAAAGGCAGGATTTGAACCCAGGTAGTACTGACTCCAAGTCCAACCCTTATTCTAATATGTCATGTTTCTTTCCCCTCATTACATATATCTCAAGCACTAAATAAATGTTAGGCAGTTTATACTTTCCTTCGGGAATGATGCCATCCTTTTCTCAGAAATTCCAATGTCAAAGAACCATACATATTTTAAAATTTCAAGTTACAGGTCATCAAAAGGGCAATACAAAGGTGCATATGTAGTAAGCAGGAGTAGGGTGCAGCAGATGACTAATGAATTTCA